>NC_079905.1:11752456-11991916 GCF_024868665.1 Triplophysa rosa | reverse complement strand
TGCTCGCACTTCGGGTTTCAAATGCGCTTAGTACTATCTCCCGCATCTCACCGAGAATCGAACCACGGCAGAACACAAACGCCAGCAAAGAGTCGCCATTATAAGTTTAAACGCACCGATCCATGAATTGAAGGCGTGCGCCGTCTCGTGTAAAGGCAGCAATGTCCCAAACGCCTGGGTACTAACTGTTAACCCATATCTTGAGCTAACTTTAGCTTCGAAGTCACATAACAAAGGTACTCAATTTTAAACAGAAATAAAACCACGTTTGCTTACAAATCGCAGGTTATTCACCCACGACAAACTTCGCGTGTCTCTCCTCCTTCCGTCTCTCTTGACTCCCCCTTCATTACCCAATAGCATTACATTCATGCACCCGGGAGGCGGGTTTAATCTATTAGGCAACCAATAACATGACATACAGCAAACTTGATTGTACACACACATTTTCCACATGTGTATTTCTACCAAACCTTACGTAGAAAGGCATAATGAACATTGTGCGTAGAAATGTAATCGTATTAAATTAAACATTATCTCTGAATTAGAGACTAAAACACAAATGATTATACAGATAATAAACAAACAGCAAAACTGAGAAATAAATGTTTTTACCAAATTCCTCATAGGACTATAGTTATATTGGGGTTACATATATAACACCTATAATACAAACAAGTTTAAAACAGGATGCCAGGATTTTTTTCTTTAGTAAGCCAGTGAATTTTGTTTCTATTATTCTGATATAAAGTTAACTGAGAAACCTGCCATATTTAGTTAAAGAAATAGTTTAGCACTGGAAACAATTTCCAAATTTTCAATTAGGTTGTGCAAACTTTGCCTTTGAAATATGGTTAAAACGGTAAGAAAATACATCTGACAAAATCTTTAATAATCCATTCCCAGTGTTCCACCATTCCAAAAACACATGCATTGGACAGTAAATACTCCAGTAATGGACCACGAATAAGCGGTTTGTTTCTGTGGTTACTTAAGTTTTATGTTGAAACCAGAATGACTCATGTTTCAAAATATATCTGGCTACGCTAGTTTGAGCTAAAACCAGTTGTGTGAATGTTTTGCACGGTCTGTTGAGAATGAAACGTAAAAGCCATTTATATCTGTGGAATATGACTGCATGCGTTAGATTGTAACAGATAAATGTGTTGTATTTGATATTACATGTGATATGTCCTCTGAGTAGCATTTTAACTGCTGGACTTCACTTTATTACGATCATCTAATTCCCTTCACTACACCGCACATATCTCCATCCGTGTCACAGATTAAGGCTTCTTGTAATAGACTGTATTCTGAACTATCAGACTGTAGATGTTCAGGTACTCTTATACTTTAATACTACACTTCGTAAGCTCTCAAGGTAAAACTTCTGTGCAAACCCAAACGTTCTGTGCACATAGACAGAGATCAAGAAAAGAGTCAAATTTGGCAACAGATTACCAAATCTCTGAGCTGTTCCTGAATGTGTTTAGTACATTCTGTAGCTGAAGTTTACAGCAGTACTGCTATTATGTATTTTAAAGTACAAGCATTCCCTGGGAACCTTGCGGATGTCATTTTGTACCATTTGAGCTACAGGAATACTTTCAGCAATATATTTGACTTTGAACCATTTGTAAGGCACATTTAGAACACATTGTTTTGTGAACCAGCCACAGCCAGGAAGGTGTATAATACCTATATGAAGCTGTTAAGAAATGTATTAGCATTCCTGTTTCTCTTAATACGTTGTTTACGGGAGATACCAACAGGGCTATGCTTAAAGGGATATTTCACCCAAAAATGAAATTTCTGTCATCATTTACTCACTCAGATTGTTCCAAATCTGTATAAATTTCTTTGTTCTGCTGAACACATAGGAAGATATCTAGAAGATTGTCAAATCTCACTTCCCATTGACTCCCATAGTATTTTCCCTATGGCAGCAAATGGTGGGTGAGAGCTGACATTCTTTCAAATTTCTTCCTGTGTGTTCCGCAAAACAAAGAATGTTATATAGGTTTAGAACAATGTAAGGGTGAGTAAAAGATGACAGAATTTTGGGTGAAGTATCCCTTTAACATGCAAACCCATGGCTCTCAACATGTTGCTCATTTCATACGTATAAGCAAAAAGGGCAGTCTTACAGACACAGCAGAAAAATTGCCCATTTAATTCTCTGGGTCAGAGAGAGGGTGGAAAATTGGTCATATAAAACTAAATTATAACTGTTTTGGCACTAGAATCTTCAGTAGCATTATAAGTAGACCTCAGGGAGGAAAAATGTTATTATAAAAATGGTATGATATAAGCCTTTAATGATTTTGTACCATTTACTTTTTTCTTTTCCCTGAGGATAATATTAATCCTTTCCATCTACTTATTTTTTTTCTGTGCACATAACATCTTAATACCATCAATCTTATGTTGGTTGAAAGTAAAATAATAAGATTGAATTGAGATTACAGTTGAATGTAGAATTCATTTACATACCATTACATATAAAACATTCTGAGTGTGCACACAAGATATAGGAGAATGTCATCGGCGGTCTCTACAGCATAGTGGTATGACAAGCATTTAGTCTTTGGAACCGTTCATTTAGAGGAGGAAAGAGCAATCTATTAGTAACGTTCCCCTGTGGCTTTTCGCCATACAGATCTCAGCATGCTCTTTTATAGTGCTGTCAATGTGTTGTAATCATCGGTCACTAACTCTAGTCATCCGTCTATGACGTCCATTCATTTCAACGCACCGTTGCCCATCAGTCCAATGGAGATATTTAAGACCAGCACATGGTGGGTCCTGTAGACATGCCTGTAGGGGGGCTTCTTACCCGTTAATTAAGCAATTACTAGGGAAACATTAGAAAGACACATTTCCTCTGGAGGGGGTGAGGCAGAGAGGAAGAAAAAATGAAAACGGTTGAAAAGTTTTATATAATAAAGAGGAAATGTTGGATTACACTCTTATTTGTGCCCTGGTTGCCTTCATTAGTTGGAGTCCCTCGGCGCTTGTGTTTGGGGACACGGTGCTGGGGGGTAAGGAACCTCTTCGGTTATAAGCCTTGGCTCAGCTATTGACAGTGGTGTGGACTGCCACATTTTGACATGTTATGCACCGTGACTAATTTTCCTTGAAGGCATTATATTAGTTGCTTGATTAGCAGCCAGTTTTCATTGCTAATTACAAGTGCTCTTTCTTGACCTCTGATTGCAGTGCTGCATGGTTTTTGACACTCTCTCTCGCCTGTTGTTTCACACAATTCTCTAGTTGGCCAAAATGGTGCCGGTGAGCTTTTGGGACGCCAGAGTCGGCAGAGTAATTTCCTGTCATATAACACTGTATGGGAAAAGGAGAATTTTTGGACAGCAAATATGGGTATTTTTTAGATAAAAGAGAAGAAAGTAATATATCAGCGATATGACAGATCCTCTTTATATTGCTGAGCATTTTGTTAAGCCAAAACAACTCTATAGTGTTATATGATCGGAAATTAGTCTGCCGACTCTGGCGTCGCAAAAGCTCACTGGCACCATTTTGTGTAACTAGCCCATTTAAATATTTCTCAAATATTTATACTGTATACAATATGACCTAGGGGTGTAATAATATTCAAACCGAACTGCAAAAACGCAATAAATGATCCACGGCAGGGCTGGACTGGGACTAAACAATGGTCCTGGACTTCTTGGCTTTTTTTCCGTCTGTTCCATCCCTCCGTGATTGCGTTCTAGCCCAATCATGGTTGTGTTTTGCATAACAGACGTCCCCCTCTGTTAGTTTGCGTTTTGGCCCACGATTAGGCGCAGCCCAGCAGGAAAAGTCCCTATACGAAGTACTTTAAATGTCAGCAAAAATATTATTTTATTGTAAAAATGGAAAACACAGAAAAAATAAAATGGATAAAGCTGAATTTTGGAAAAAATGAAACAGATTTCACAGGGGCCTAAGAAAGAGACTTGTTTTTCCGGCAAATGACGCAGGCGTGTGGTAAGATCCTGTGAGGAACACAGTATTTTTTGATTGCAGCTAATAGAATCTCCGCCTCCTCTGGGCGGGAGCTTTTGTCACCATCATTTAGCGAAAAAACAAGCCTCTCGTTCGCCTGCAGCGGATGTTAGACATTATCGTTAATAGCGTTGTCAATATGGATATTTCTCTTAAACAAACGCATCGATTTGCTTCAGAAGACCTTTGTGTCTTGAGTCGTGTCGAGCCATTCTTTGATCGATGAATGCACTTCTTGGAGCTTAAAAAATTGCCCCCATTCACTCCCATTGTACCACTTGGAAGTAAAAGGATACGTGGTATTATAACTCCGACTGCATTATTCTTCAAGAAGAAAGTCACATTCACTTAGGATGCCTTGAGGGTGAGTAAAACGTGGGTAAATTGTGATTCAAGCCTGAAGTACCGCTTTAATATCTTTGGACACAGCCTCTGTAAGTTCTGTGTTCGGGTCGGAACACACAGCCCCGCCCATCCGCTGCCTGCGGAAGAGTGCGACATGGTTTCCAAACCACATTTGCCGGTTGCATCAGCTTAGTAAGCAATTTCACGTGTATTGCACTGCCCACGGTGAAGTTTATACAGCGACATTATAGGGAGGCTCAGAGATGACGTCTTTTTGTATGCATAACCCGGAAGCGATTTAGCATTTAGGACTTCCGGTTCCTTCGCTGCAAAGTCTATGGGTTTTTGGTAAATTGCCCGAAATAAGGTCTGTGGTAAACAAAACCTCGAAATATTTTCACGTTTTATTCTATGACATAAAACACACCATTTATAACTCGCTTGAGACTTTTTAAAGCCTAATTGTGTCTTAAAAACGGCGGTTGCTAACAAGTTGCTAAAAGTGACTACTTCCTTTGGTGGGGACGTTAGATGGCATCGCGCATATGAAGCTCACAAATAATGCAACATGGGCACAAATCTCTTAAAACACAGATGTGGATTCATTCACGGAGTAAATATTCACCAGGGAACACATGTATATTAATACATTACACATTAATAAAGTCTGAAAGAGTTGTCGGAGGCTTGGTGGTGGTGACGTTGATTTAGAGCAACCTTAAGGGTAGTCTTAAGGTTTAAGGTTTTTTTTAAGGTTTTTACTTCTGCCGATTGTATTTCGGCTTCAAAAGTAACAAATGTGGTGTCAACTTGTAAATATTATCTTGATAGACAAAACGTGTATGTGTCATAACCCTTTGTTAAACACAGAGCTTATTTTTTGCGATTTTCCAAAAGTCTATGGGGAAAATGCATAGGCTTTCGATCGAGGGAACCTGTGCGCCACTTACCTCCGGGTTGGCATACAAAAACATCTCTTTGGCTCCCTATTTATATAGCCTATTAGTATTTATAGTAGCCCATTTGGAAACTGAAATTATGTTTGGATTATAAAGCATGATTCGGTGTGTTTGTATTATTAAACAAGATTTAAAAAACAGGTGTTTATTTTAAAATCCACAACACTTTTCAAGCAATGCAGGATCTGAAAAAGTCTATGCCTAAAAAGGCAAAAAAGTATGACAAAGGAGAAAAAAAGTTTAAATTGTTTAGATATACTCCCTGCTTTGTTTTGCATCTAATGTTATCTAAAGGTCTTTTTAGATAAAAATATGCACGTTATATGAACGATGACGTTAGTTTACAAATAATTGCAACATGGGCACAAATCTCTTAAAACGTAGATGCGGATTCATTCAAAGTAATTACTTACCGGGGAAATAAAGTTCCCCACATACACTACTGAAAAAATATTGTACAGATTTAATACACTGAAGGTCACTTTGGATAAAAGCATCTGCCAAAGGCATAAATGTAATTTAAATGTTTAATTTGCAACATGTATGATGTTGTTGCTGTCAGATTGTGATGCTCATTGCAAATGTTATTGAAATATACTGTTGACAGTTGTTGAAAATCTTTCCCCATTCAATTACAAAACAAATACTGTTTTCAACATATAAATTAGCTGTCTGGGCGGGGGCTTTAGCAAGATGGCTGGTGGGTGACTTGTCTTAGAGGGATGTTGTCTGTTTACCACGTATATATATTTTTAACTGAATGGTTTCTATGAGGAAAGGTGTGATCCACTGGCACTATCAATGTTTGATCGGCCAAACTGCTCAGTAATATGAACTGCCTCATGCCAAAGTGCTGTACATTTCTTTCATGTATAGATAATAGATGCTTGACCCAGAGAAATTAAATCAACAAAGGACTAAAACAAGTGAACACTTATTACGAAGTCTGGAAGGAGGCCAGTATTGCGGTATTAAATATACTTGCAAAGTACATGTCTGACAACATTAAAATAAGGATGCATTAAAGTAACATTTAAATACTGTTTTTATTATTATTCTTGCTAAAACACATAAAACCAAAGGTCACTTTGATGCTATGATGTCACACTGACTGCAGGAAGTGAGCCATCATATGGAAAATGGCCGTGTCCACAAAGTGGACATTTCGTACAGTAGTGTCCATACTGTTCAAACACTTCTCCTTTGTAGATACAGGGGCTTGTGGGACTTTACGGGCAAACTGCAGGGGGTACATCAGCATTTACCGAAGGGCAAGCAGAATTGAAAGTAAACAGAAAGCAGTTGGTGATGAAATGGCCTGACAAGAGGGATGTTCATGTCCTTTCCGCCATCCACACATCAACAATGTCAGCTACAGAGAAGGTTCATCACGTCACTGGGGAGTAGAAGGTGAAGCCGGACCGTGTCCTCGAATATAATAAAAAGACGGGGGCCGTGGACAAGGCAGATATAATGAAAGGTTTTGTGAGGTGTGCCAGGAAGACCATCAAATGGTATAAAATGATTTTCTTTTACCTGATTGATACTGCTGTACTCAATGGCCACATTTAGCCATGACAAAAAAAGATAATGAGGTAATAAGATGGGCTACTATGGTCTCCGTTCTCAGTACCTCAATCATTGCTTTTCAGACCGTCTGATCTGGCGGTGGAGGGTATGAAGGATACGTGAGATCTGGTTGTGAAAACATAGTCTATTTGACCTATCGCTGTGCAAATGAAAAGATCCTTGAGGCACCATTTGGGCTTCTTCAGATGCCACACTGATGGAAGTAGCAAATTGAAGGAGAGTAAATTGTCTGAGAACTTCTTGCAAGACTTAATAGTTCCTGTAGTAATCTGATTATAAGAGAGAGATTTCAATGCATTATATCTGCTTTACTACATAAATAGCATATCTGAGACTTCTTTAAAGGGCGTCTAGAGGTTTTTTAAAGCTTTATGTAAGTGTAGTATCTGCATGAGGAGCCACAAATGGTGTCTTGGTAATACAGTTTTCCTTTTTTTACAGTGAGAATATAATATTTGTAAATTTTACACAAAAGTTGTCTGCCAAATACAAAGACGCCATATTTGCAGACAGTATTAATGTCATGGTTGTGTGTGGGTCTGTCATGTTTTTATTTTGAAGTTTTAGTTGTAGTCCTTGTCCATGGTCTTTGTAGTCTTTTGTGTAGCCCTGCACTAATTGTCTCATTGTTCACAGGTCTTGTTTAGTCTTTAGTCTTCTCTGTGTATAAGTAGCCCTCATGTTCCATTGTCCCTGGTCTAGCTTTGTTCATGTAACCCTGTTTGGTAAGTTTATTCATGGTCATGTTTAGTTCAAGTTTAGTTAAGGTCATGTTATATCAGTTCAAGTCGTTGTTTTTGTTTTGTTCTGGTTATGTCAATAAACGGCACATGGGTTCTTAAAACTTGCAGACAGTGGATTTAATACAATTACATTACATTGTAAGGTTCCCCATGCATTGACAAACGATCCAATCAAAGGTCAGCATGAAACGGAAGTAGCGATTTTCTTTTCTGTAGCGTATAGCCGAGTGAAACGGCTTATGAAATGAGAAAAAAATTAGGCCAGGACTTGCTTTTGTCCAAAGAGAACTGATTAGATCGTTGTCAGTTGCTAATTGCTAATCCCTGCAATCTTTTCCCAGCCAGAATGAATCTCTGATAACCCTGCCCTAATGCCATTACTCGTGACAGTAAGTGAACAGAGGCCATTTCAAGGTGGGGAGGTTAACGTTTTGGATTAAAAGGGAACATGAATAAAATAAAAAATAGCACAAATAAGTCATAAAAACAATGCAATATTCCATAAAAAATGAGTCGTCAATTTCACGGTTACGTGCACTTGGAACTTGGAAATACGTCATAATACTGAAGTCGGTCCGGTTCACACTGACTTAACCGTCTACAGACTCATTGTCAGTGGCCTCAAAGATTAAATCACATCACATCAAAGCAAAAAGACTTTTCTACCTGTACATAAATCCAGCGTGTGTATGAACCTTTGTAATTAACGCTGGCATGCTTTTGAACAGATCGTTCTGCATTTTGTCATTTCCACGCATTGCGTTATATTTACAGCTTTCTTCTTGTTTGAACTATTCGACCTGCTGTTTATATGCCGCATCTCTTTTCACAGAGCTTTACTCGCGAGTAAAATCAGGGGTTGCTTGTGGAGCGCAAATGGAGTTGAATTGTACGCTTTAATAAAGCGAAGGTACTCCATGATCTGTGATTCACTCTCACACATCACAGTTATGTGGCTTTAATGAGATTTGGCTTTTTAACCATTGAATCAAGCCACTTTTATGATGCCTAATAAAGTCAAACTCCATTTAGTGTGAAAATGCCTTGAGCGGGAGGGAGGGCGGGCGCAGGAGGAGTTAAAGAGCTGAAGACAACCTTTTATTCACTTGTATGCTGTAGTGTGTTGGTTCTGCTCTTGTGTGTATTATCAACATAGTCTCTCTTGAAATAAATGACTCATTCGCCAACCATGCGGACCAAATTGCATGGAAACATTTTAACACAGGAAGATAAAGTTAATTGTGGGTGTATGCACCTGTTGTGAATTATACTGATTATAATTATAAGTGACCTATTGTTTATTAAGAGCATTCTGCCATATTTATGTTCAGGATTAATTACCTCACTTGATTACATGAATATCTGTCTCAGTGTGTATTTATTGATTTATTGTTATGTTTACACAGGAACATCACCTCAATGAAGGATGCTGTGCCCTCCCACTACAATATTAATCCCCCTGAAGACATCTGTTGGAACCTTTTTACCTGACTGAACACAGACGATTGAGAGACTCATGGTAAGAGCCTTATGTGCAGATGCGTAGTGGTCTTGGTTTATTATGCGATGTACTATTTTTAACCTTTAATCTGCACCCAGAACAATACTATAAGACAAAGAAAGAGTGAGGAGTCTGGAAATAGACAAATAAAGAGCGGGAGAGAGTGTAATTGCTGTCAGAATAACCGCTTGTGTGGAGACTACAGACGCACATGTCTAACTGTAATTACACCCAACAGCACAACAGTCACTGGTACTCCATTGGGCTTTTGCATCTAATTTAGTACAGCAGTAGAATAAAAAGGCCACTACTGATCAGCGTTCATAACGTCAGCCAGAGGATTGATGATTTTGTCATTGTTTTACACTCTAACGGGGGCGCCGCTTTCATGCGGAAAATTGCTGCAGACTTCTGACTGCATCCGATGTGCAGATCACCCTGAAATGGGCTTGGTAATGCCTGGCTGTGATCATAGACTGTATAAAATATGGACAACCTGCTCCCATTTACTTCCATTGTAGAAAAATGTGTCACAACTCTGTCCACAGATCAGAAACCTCATGATAGGAAAGACAGAGTTGTGATGTCTTGACGGTGCCATGTCTTTTGTGCTTGTTTTGTTATGTGTGGAAGACACGTGGCCATTGTTGTCACTTTGCGCTGCGTGTCCTCCTGTCATGTCGTTCAGCCCCGCCCTCCTGACTCCCGTAATCATGCCCGTTGTGTGTGATCTCTGTCACCTGCCCGTCACGTCCCTTTTGTAATTATCCCTCGTTAGTGTTCCCTTCTTAATGTCCCTTTGTTCTCTGTCCTGTGCGATTTTGTTCTATGGTTGTTACGCTATTTGTCTGTGGATTACCCTGGTGTCTTGTGGATTCTGCGTTCCTGTGGACTTTCCCTTTTGCGTTGGACTTATTATTTGGAGTATTGACCCCGGTTTGTCTTGTCCCCCTTGCGGGAGGTATTTCTGTTTGATTATTCGTTTTGTTTTGTACTGTTTTCCCCATCGTTGGTTTTTGTTTCTGTTCATTAAAGATCTGTGTTAACCCTTCACCTGCCTGCATTTGGGTTCTGTCCTTCCGTTCCGTGACAGAACAAAATCGGCACTTATGAACCCAGCAGGCAGCAGCTCGACCCGGACTTGGTGGCAGTCGATCACTTCCGATGTCCAGAAGGGCAACGGTCCTTTTCCTCCTCAGGGCGATCGGACCCTGGAGGAGTATGCCCGGGCATCGGTGGCTAGGCGGGGCTTTCTTCCAGAGATCCTGCTGAACTCATACTTCCTCGCAGGCCTCGTCAGTCCCCCTCCACCGGATGAACGGGAGAGGATGATCCGGGGGCCTTTCCAGGATCTGGTAAAGGGTCTCTCTTCCAGAGGCTCCCAGGACTCCTCCCGTCCCCCCCTGGGTTCAATCCCGGAGGACGGCGTTCTGACCACAGGGATGGTGAGACTCTCAGGTCCATCCGCCTCATCCTCCGCTGGTGCTGGCCCTCCCAGCCTCCGTGGAAGGCGTGGGAGAAGGGAGTCATGGGACTCCCCATCTGACTCTTCAGGCACGGAGATGGCTCCCCCACCATCCGCACCCCTGCAGCCAGCCACGTGCTCAGTGGTCCGACCCCGGAAGAAGAAGAAGAGGGGGTTGCTGCCTTTTCCGCCGGCACCTCAGCCAGCATTCCAGCCGGCGAACCAGCCGGTTATCCAGGCGGCACCCCAGCCGTTGTTCCAGCCGGCGTCCAGTCCGGTGATCCAGCCGGCGTCCAGTCCGGTGCGGCCGGCGTCCCAGCCAGTGGTCCAGCCGGCATCCCAGCCGGTGATCCAGCCAGCGTCCCAGCCGGCGTCAAGCCCTGTCCAACCGGCCTTCCAGCCGGCATCAAGCCCTGTCCAGCCGGTCCTCCAGCCGGCGTCAAGCCCTGTCCAGCCGGCCTTCCAGCCGGCGTCAAGCCCTGTCCAGCCGGCCTTCCAGCCGGGTCCCAGCCTTGTCCCGCCGACGTGCAAGTCGGCGGTCCCTCCCAGGACTTCCCCCACAGAATCCCCCAGGACTCCGCGCCCTCGAGCGCAGCCGGGGATTAAGACTGTGCCTCCTCTGAACTCTTGTTTGGTCCCACCCCCCCTCCCATGTTTGTTATTTTTATTGACCCACCCCAACCCCATCCTTGTCTCTTCTATGTTACCCTTAGTCTGTTCTGTGTTGTGTTTATGGTGTATGTCCTTGTGTTTCTCTGTTCTTGCCCGCTGAGGATTCTCCCTTGGGACGCCATGGGTCGTCCCTTGGAGCGGGGGTAGTGTCACAACTCTGTCTTTCCTATCATAAGGTTTCTGGTCTGTGGACAGAGTTGTGACGGTGCCATGTCTTTTGTGCTTGTTTTGTTACGTGTGGAAGACACGTGGCCATTGTTGTCACTTTGCGCTGCGTGTCCTCCTGTCATGTCGTTCAGCCCCGCCCTCCTGACTCCCGTAATCATGCCTGTTGTGTGTGATCTCTGTCACCTGCCCGTCACGTCCCTTTTATAATTATCCCTCGTTAGTGTTCCCTTCTTAATGTCCCTTTGTTCTCTGTCCTGTGCGATTTTGTTCTATGGTTGTTACGCTATTTGTCTGTGGATTACCCTGTTGTCTTGTGGATTCTGCGTTCCTGTGGACTTTCCCTTTTGCGTTGGACTTATTATTTGGAGTATTGACCCCGGTTTGTCTTGTCCCCCTTGCGGGAGGTATTTCTGTTTGATTATTCGTTTTGTTTTGTACTGTTTTCCCCATCGTGGGTTTTTGTTTCTGTTCATTAAAGATCTGTGTTAACCCTTCACCTGCCTGCATTTGGGTTCTGTCCTTCCGTTCCGTGACAAAATGAAGCCAATACATCAGACCGTTTACCCAAAAATGAAAATTCTTTCATTTGCTCACTATAAAAATTTTTTTTTGTTCATTCTCTCCTTTGCTTACTCCAGCTTTAATCCTCCTAGTAGCATGGCCTTGTAAACTAACGCTACTGTTTAGCGTGTTGATAAAATGTTTATATGCTCTCCTACTTGTAAGTCGCTTTGGATAAAAGCGTTGGCCAAATGAATAAATGTAAATGTATCGTGTCAGGCAAAACCTGTATAACTTTCTTTCTTCTACTAAACAGAAAATAAGATATTGTGTAGAATGTTGGTAACTTTGGCTCCCATTGGTTTCCATTATACGGGCACAAAACCACTTTTTAAGACAATTCTCAAAATATCTTGTTTTGAGTTCCACAGTCATATACAGGTTTTGAACAACATGGGGTAAAAAAAGGAATTTTATTTTTGGGTGAACAATTCCTTTAAAGCGTCAATTCGTAACTTTTGCCTCTATATCACCATCTGTTTTAAACATAACATTGCATCTTATTTTTATGTGGATTGAAGTAAAATTATGTCACATTGACATCTCCCACAAAATCTGACTTGATAGCACAATTTATAAATTCATAATTTATGCTTAATCCGTTACAAAAAGGTACAGAGACATGGTATTGTTGAATGAGATGATAAAGCCTTGGTACTTTGACATTGAATTGGCTATTTAAATACAGCGGGGGACATTTTTGTCATTGATAAAAATACATTACGATAAACCTCAAAGCAAGTCTTTATCATTATAGTTAGAATATTGAGGTATAAATAATCCATAACAGTTTACCATGAAGTGACGAGTTTAACTGGTACAGTTGTGTTAAATATAGTTCGTATAATCGTTGTCTTTTTGTATTATTTCCTCCTCTGCCTCCCACTCCGCCTCCCTCTCTGAGGTCAGAACCCCGTTGCAGAAGCTTTCTCTCTAATTAAATGGAAAGAGAGGCTGCCAAAGCTTGACTTCAGGAAAACTGCTAATTTAATAAAGCTTAAAACCTAGACCCTCATCCCGACACATTTACCACATACCTGCATGTACAGCCCGCAGTCAGACCTTCCAACACTAGAAAGATAAACATTCATAATAAATCAGTAAAATAATGCCTCCTCTACTCACTCATGCATTCTTACTACGGCCCTCAAGTCAGTGAAATTGATTATTATGATAATGCAATAGCTGTCCTGAACATAGAGAAGAGGTAATGACATCTCTTTAATGAGTGGACATAACATGGACTGAATAATTCAATAGGAGAACCTCGGCTGGGATCGACACACCCCACACGGTTGAGAGTCAGTGAGTAATGTTATCCTATAGCAACCTGATAATTACTCTTCCAGAAAAGTGATACTCTTTATCCTTGTTAACGAAAATGTTTCTGTGTTGTTTGACATTAATGATATAATAATTGATTCATAGAAAGAGTTACAATATACATAGTGTCATGGTTCTGTCCCACCTTGTCTTGCTTTTCTTGACCTAGTGGCAGAACCATGATAGAACCTCTTGTTTTATGTGGAGAGAGTCAGTTTTGGTATTCCATACACTCCCTCTCTCCGGTGCTCTCTCTGTTCCCGCCCTTTCGTCTCGTTATTGCTTGTTAATTAGTTCATGTCCTGCACCTGTCCCCTCTTGATTTATCCCCTTTATAATGCCCTTGTGTCTTCTGTCTCGTGCTGGTTCATTGTACTGTCGTGTGTGTGTCATATGTGGTGAGTTCCTGTCTTGTCAGTGTAGTTTAGTTATTTTGTGTTTAATTCAAGTGTTGTCTTAGTCTGGTTAGGTGTAGTTAGTCCTTGTCCTTGGTGTCATGTTTTATACCCTTGTGTTTTGTTATGTTAATTTTGTGTACTGTGAAATAAAGACACCACTTTTACCACAAAAAATGACATTTATTGACTTACAACATTTCTCATGTGACAATGCATAAAGGCATACAAATAGATTGTAAACATGTTAAACATTATTTATTTTGTAAATATATATTTTTATTTTGTAAAATTAAAATTAGACATGTATAAAACACAATCATTTTAAAATGATATAATATACATTACATGTTTATAATTAAAAAACTACATTGTTAGATCTATACAATATATCATTGAAAAAAAACATTATTTGTAACTGACTCTGGTCCTGTAATGTAAGTCTTCTTCCTTGCAGTAAAAGACAAAAGACATAACTCATTATATTCAGTGATATTCATTCTGCAGAAGCTGCATCTGGCTTATTACACAGACTACCAGTATTTAACTGTAGTTACACCACAACTCAATAATGTTATAAGATTAATGTCATTTTAAATGCATGTGTATACACTATGAAAAGATAAAAGATAAAAAAGACAAAAATAAAGTTTAAGGCTGTCTTTAAACTGAGTTAGAGGAGCATATCACATGTAATAAATATAAGAAACAGGCACTATTTACAGTGGACTGAAATATTAAAAACATTATCTTAATATTACTGTTGATATTTTAATCATGATTATTGTCAAATAATAGAATGTTAAAATTATATATATATTTAATTTATATATCTGCAAAGAATCAATAACTGTTGAGTAGATAATTTAATACAATTAATATACAATAAAATATGAATCTAAATTAATATGATTCTAAATTAAATATAAAATAATTTGTACTATAACCACAATGACTAAAAAAAGTTTAGTTTAGTGGCAATTCAAAAACAAGACAACATGATATCAGAACTCTCAAACATGACTCCTGGGTATTATTGACATTGCCAATGGCTTGAAACACTTATTTTCCTGCTCATATTTTAATGTCAACATAATCCCTGTTAATCTCCTTAACCAAAAAACAGAACATTGTCTGGGTTTTTTGCAATTTTACATCGTCAGCCTTCTCTAATCATCTATTTATAACATTTAGCCCAGTGGCACCCATCCTGCTGTTGCCATTGACGTTGTTGGGATCCTCCGCAGTATTACAAATAGCCTAAAACAAACATAAGTCTCTAGAATGACCTCATTATGTTTAGGAGTTGTGTTCCTGCTCCACCCAATGTGGTGAGTCTCTTAATGCCACTCAAACTGGACTTGATCTTTCAGTATTTTTCCTCTCAGCCTCTGAAACCTAATACAAATGAAGTCCAGTTCCCTGGCTGGATCAGAATAAAGAGGCAAAAAGGATGACAAGAAGAGGAGAAGAAGGAGAGGAAGTGACAGAGGCCCAGATTTGCTGTGCTCAAATTTGATTTCTTGCGTAAATATAACAGCTGTTTGTTTCTATTAATGTTGATTCTTGGCGAGTGGCAGAAGCAAACCATGTATTAGAATCTTGTCGCTGGGTACAGCTCAGGCCATTAAAACATCATTACTATCATCTCCTATTATGCCAGAGATGTGCCAAAGGAATTACCTTCATAATGAGACCAACCTGAATATTACCAGAGGATAGAACAGTTCTCACATATCCTTTCATATTTACACACACACTCACGCACATACATGCCTGCACAAAGGTGCCTCTTTCATTCAGAGACCTTGCTGTATCTACCCGACATAACTATTCTTCTTCTTCACTTTCTCTTAGCCAGAAACGTAATAAGACCCTGTTCATCTTCCATCAGTACCCACTCCCTCTGACTGCACTTTGAATTGGGGCCCTGTGGGGTGCCTCTGGAAAATGGCTTGTCACAAATCCCTCGAGTTATTACTGTTCTCTCCAGCCTGTTTTTGGAGCACAAAGTTTCAGGCGCAAACTAAAACTCCCAAATTCTACAGTAAAGCTCCGTTCCAAAACTTACTGAGCTGCCTCCTAACTACACAAGCGTTTGCCTTTTTGGCCCAAGTTACCGATTTGGAGAGATCCACATGGGTAGAAAGTGAAGTTTCAGAAAAGTTTGGCTGTAGCGTTGCTATGTTAAGAATACGTCTGTCAGCCAAACAATAAAGCAAAACCAAAACAAATCCATTAAAAATGCTAAATTGAAATCGATTAATTGCATCCAGAATAAATGTTTGTGTTTACATAATATATGTCTGTATACTGTACATATTAATTTTGTATTTATCAACACATACACATACTTTTATACGTATTTATAAGATTTGTGCATATATAGCTGGGAAATTATTGACCTTTTTGTTCTTATGCCACAAGCATCTAAACTCTTAAACCTCTTGAATGCAACCAGAACACTTAGCACTGTCTGAACAGTCAAGCACTCTTATCAGTTGAAAGTAGTGTTAGGAAATGTAACTTTTCAAGTGTCTTCATTGTGAAGGTTTTCTCTTGTGCTGTAGTTCTGCACACTTGAAAGTACCCATGAAAATGTCAAATAAATGTACATATGGAGGTGAAGGTATGGTACAGTAATCTGTCTGGAACTCTAGAGCAGAAAACTACTCAACGTGTCACATGACATAAATTATCGGAAATTCTAATGAATCATTACTTACGTTACGTTCATTAGAAACCGATAGGGCTTATACAGTAAATTATGAGTTTATTGTGGGATTTGACAGAAAATGAAAGCTAAACTTTCCTTTGCTCTGATAAAAAAAAGAACTCAAAATTACCCTGGTAATGCTTTCACTTAGATGCTAATGGGGTAACCAAGAGGTCATCATAGACCGTTCTCCGTGTGTGGTTACACTGATCTGAAGGGATTTAATTCGGATTATGTAGCAAGCAAACTAAAGAGACAAATTAGACCCAATTTGCTTCCTGCTGAAATTCCAGCATAAGATTTTTCAGGAGGTGCTTAACCTTCAGAAAATAGTGATCATAAAACCTCAGGGGGTTAGCTGTTTTATTTGGCATTCATTTTATATGAGCTGTGCTTATGTTATCAAAATGTCTAACTGCTGTTTTGAGTGATTTTTGTAAACAAAAATGTCCATTACAATATACACAAATAACAAACAACGATGCGGTAACAGGGTTGGAAATGTAGCCTAAATTCAGCTTTTATTCAGTAGAGTGGATAGTTACGACCAAATGTTAGTTTACATTTAGTCGTTTAGCAGACGCTTTTATCCAAAGTGACGTACAAGGTAGGGGAAAAAGAGTAGAAGCAATTTGTGCAACAAAAGAACAACAATGCTGTTCAGTACAACTGGTCTCAGTCAACTTATCACAGTATACAAAGCTTTTTTTTCGGGGGGGGGTAGAAAAGAAGTAGAAGACTGTACTAATGGGTCAGATCACATTTTGAACTTTGATGACCCAATATATTTATAAGATTTGTGCTTTAATTCACCAAATGCATTACATGGTACTGGTTATTTGGTGTAATCATCTCACTATTTTCGAGCTATTGTATAATTTAAGAAAGCTGTGCAAAGATTGTCGAGTTTCATTCGATCATTTGAGATTGCACGAGTGAGCTGGAGACATCTCTGTGTAACTGACCGCTGCAGTGACGTTAAGAGTGGGCCATTTCACTTTAATGAGTATACCATGCAGTGTGTGCCAAGAGGACTTTATTATGCTCATAAACAGAATTCAACCACATCTTCAAGAGGGGCATTCTTCACCAGCTATGAAAGTCGACCGAATTCAGGCTTTATAAATACAACATTTTGATAACTTACTGGGAGTCCCCAACACACGTCACCAGTGGTTGCACATCTATACACATTTCTAATTAAACAGCATTCTGTGTGAAACAAAAGATGAGCCTTTATTAAAGTAATCTGCTTGTTGATAGAAATGAGGTGACATTTAATATCCAATCAGCATGCTTCATTACATGCAAGTTTTTTTTTAGGACCGGGGTATGTGCTAGAGTTCTAGACATCGTCTCGCTCAGAGACTCGGCAAGCGGAGGCACAAGACGAGGGCAAAGACGCGGGGCTTGAGCGTGCGGGCTGGATGAAAAGTAGTCGCACAGCAAGCGGTAGCGGTTTTTATTTGCCCGATTAAACACACCGCTGAGTTTCTAATTATCCCGCTTCATCTGATGGAAGCGATGAGACTCCTCCATTCACTATCACATCCGGGGACGGAGCACGAAAATAATGGATATCACTTACTTTACGAGGAGATGCGTATTAAGATTCATCCATCCTTTGCCTATAAACACTCGCGATGGCGCAGAAACTGATCTTTTCTCCCGTCACACAACGAGAGCTGGAAGTTAAGAATATATCAGTGCCAGAGTAACTTCACCTTGAACTGACACTGTACCATCCTTTACATTTTAAAATCCAGCTTTTATTTCAGGATTTGGTCTGTATTATCTGTAATTTTTATTGCCAATTATTACTTTGCGAATTTTAAACAAGGTCCTTTATATTTTTACACTCTACATTAAGCAGTAGGCTACTTATGTTGGAGATGAAAGACCTATTAAGACTTGCTCTTGATAAAATACAATGTGATTTGAATGTGAATTAATGCGGTGTTTCTCAACCAGGGGGCCTTTCAACAGGTTGGTCTTAGGTTTGCTTCGTATTTATTATTATTTATTTATTTATATTATATTATATTTAAATGTATTGCATTTATTTATTCGATGCTTCATTTTTAGTATGTATTTATAATATATTTATATTGACTCTATTTATTTATTGTTTTATTTTTATTTATTACGTTTTAACATTTTTAAACGTAATCCCACATTACAAATCCCACATTTTTTACTTATTACTTACTTATAAAGTAAAGTGCGACATATAGCCTATGTTGTGCTTGTTTGTGTGTGTGACATTAATCAAGGGCGCATTGTTATTTTACTTAGTTTTAGTTTTTTTGCAAGGTAAACTTGTTTTCCGGCTGCATTGAGTCCATATAACTAGATGCGGACGTGGAATCCTATTATTTACATAATGTAATCTGGCTGTTCTGCGTGTGTATAGTGAATGAGTCGCACAGTTTAACGTGCTACACGCGTGCCGTGACACACATGAACTTCATCTCCAGAGTTGCTCTAGAGTTTATTTCACGATAGAGTATTTAGTTCAATTACATCCCAAGTAACTGTAATTAAATTACAGAAAAAATAAGAGTAATCCCTTACTTTAATTTTTAAGGTAAGAGTAATTAAATTACAGTAACTTATTACTTAGTAACTAGTTACACCCAACACTGCGTGCAGCCCAATATGCGTGTGTATGTGTGTTTTGTATATACATTTTGTTTACATGCGTCTCATCATATCTGTCAGTTTGTGATTCTAATGATGTGCACTAGCAGCACTGAGGAGAGCACTACATTTCATTGGACAACTGTGCAATGACAAAGTATTCTATTCTTAATGACAATTATATTATAAACAAACAAACAAACAGTTATGCCAAGATCTAGAACATTTAATTGGTTAGAATTTGCGAGTGCAGGGCTTCTTATATTGGTCGGAACCAGAGAACCATACACATAGGGACCATATTGTCAGTCATATACACATTATGACTCACAATATGGTCCCTAATGGTATGTTTAATGCCTACACTACATCGTACTTTTAATCATATACTGTAATTGTATGTCTGTATTTTAAAAGAGTGTGTTGTGTAACTACCGAAAGCTTTAATCCTGGGGCTAGGTTGTCAGCAAAATGATACTCGGTTGCATGGGCGTTAAAGGTTAATCAATGTTTTTCAACACAAATTCAAAAATGGGACATGCTTCAAATAACTCCATCTGGTTGGGGACGGGGTCAGGTGGCGGAGATCTTGATCGTGGCTCTCAGGAATTGCTGGTGGTGTGTGTGAATTACAAATTACAGAAGCAGGTCTCCTGAAAGAACACTTTGGTTCAAAACATTGAAGTGACAGTAACGATTTATAATGGCACGAGTTCGATGTGTCTGATTTTCTGCATAAAAAAGCAAAACCAAACAAACAATGCACTGATTTAATGCTGAATTATAGGGTAATTACTGGGAAAAAATGGGCAAAGAGGCACTTCCTGTTAAGCAGAACAATGTGATTACATGCAATGCTCAGCCGAGTAGAAAGCTGCGCTTTTTTAAATGGCTGCATCAATCCTGTGTTTAAAAACAGTTTCAAGCATCTTCAAACATGATTTGTCTCCTTGGCTTCTCTCTCTAACTCAAATTTCTCTCTGCTGGACAGGCCAGTACCCCTGAGGGTGATGGGGGTTATTGACCTAGTCTCTCCAAAGCTGACGTTCATGGGCATGATGCTGGTGAAACTAATCTTGACTGAGTCTCAGGCAAACACTGAGGGGCTGTTGAGGTAACATGTAGTAAATCCAGTTTAGTAGCCTTTCAACTTTTGTTTACTGTGTTTGAGTGAATGGATTCTTAAGGAATATTAAGAAACTCCTCTTTAAGAGGAAACCGAGGTATGATTTATTTGAGTTCTATGCGACTGACACATTTTCTTTACACTAGGTGTTTTTTGATCATAAGATCAAGGGGATCTGATTCGTGCACGTAAAGTGCAGACCCAACAATGGAATTTGCTTCAGATATGAAAAGGGTTCATACATCAAAGGCAAAAATAAGCCTATGCATGGACGTTTTTTACAATTCATTCAGACTAATTAAGTAATACTTTAAAAGGCAAGGAAACTGGTTCACAGCATCGTTTTGAAAGCACACTCGCACACAGAAGCAGGCAAACAGATTTGATCACATAGCTGATGAGCGGGAATGCTGTGTGACAGTTTAGTTTTGAATTATCAAAGTGTGACCTCCCTTTAGACTTAAAATGCCTTTAGGCGTTGTACACAATGCAATGATCAAACTCCTGCCTTTGTTTTCCGACTGCTCCCTGATGTCTCAACACCATTTAAACGCTTCCCTATGAATGTCCCTGGAGCTCATGCAAATCTGTTGCATATATCCAAACCATTTCAACAGTAAATAATTAAAGCAGCTTTGCGGTATGTTTTGCCGCCAGAGTTAAAATAAACAAATTATTTTTCAACCTCAGCTTTGTATTGAGCTCTTATGCATTAGAATAATACAATGTGTTCCTGTAGCTCAGTTGGAAGAGCATTGCGTTATCAGCACAAAGGTCATGGGTTAGATTCCCAGGGAACACACACATACTGACAAGATGTATACTGCACATACACACTATATGTTGCATTGGATTAAAGTGTCTTCCAAATGCATACACAATTTGAAACTTTTTTTTGTGAAACTGTGAACGTTTTTACTGTGAGTACAATCCTTTTGTATAACTTTTATTAACTCAACAATTTGTCGAAATTTAAAACTGTAAATTGAAATGACTTATAAAGCCAAATTGATTGTACTTAAAAACTCAAGACAGCAAAAAATGTTTTACACTGCAGTAATAGGAAAAGATCTACAGAAAAAATATCCATGCTTCTAAATCAGGAGCTTGTTAGAAGGCCAGATTGTTTTTCAGTAAAAGACTGTTTCTTATTCACTAACCCCCCGCAGTCCCATTAAACCAGGTTCTAAAGAGACTGACATACCACTGCGCCATATTTAAAATGACATCATTTTGTTTAACACAAACACACCTTCTTGTAAATTAGGATCATTATAGATTTTGCCATATACACTAAATGTTTGCTCCATTTTAGTGCAAGGTTTCCTTATACCATCGCCGGAAAGCAAGCAGTAGATGAAGAATGTTGTGTGTACATTTTCTACTATTCATGATAGCTGTAATTCCTCAAAGGATGAAAAAAGCATTCCTAGTGAAAAATAAATACACTAAAATGTGTTTAAAATATGATGCTTAGTATAGCAATATTCATGCTAAGTATACTGCAAAACTATTCACATATTAATGTATTTATACATAAAACTAAAATATCGTTTTGCTTTTCGTATACTGAATTAGTTAGTCTGCTAATTTTGTACTTAAGACAGTAGTACTGAGGTCCAACTGAAGATCTACTTAAGTATGTTTGATTGTGCTGAAGTGGAACTGTTGCAAGTATATCTTCGGGTACACTTTAAATATCTTGCATTAAAAGACTGATATTATTCAAAAATCATGCAATTCTTATCAAAAGTGAACACATTTTAGGCTTAATTAGGAAATGTGCATTGTGTACAAGAAGTAGTCCAAATAAATCTTAATGATAATTTTGTATTAGTAAGTCTTAATATGTCAGTAAATATATTATTTAAAATACTTAACATAAAAGAAATGTATTTTAAATGCATTGCTTTTTTACTTATAATTAGGTATCCAAACCTGTGGTATAGAAATCTAACTTTCTGCAATTTAAAGAAGTTCCTTACAAGTATGATCACAACAGTGTGCTTCATCCTCCATTGCAGACCTCAGAAGCGATCTTTGAAATTGCCATAGAAAATGTGTTATTATTTGGGCATTTCTCTTGATGGAGGCCCTGTAGAAATCTGCTAGATTTTACAATTTCACTTTAAAATGATTATTGTGCACTGGGCTTCTTAAGAGCTTGGAGGACTTTCTGAAATTAAGAGCTTGGAGGACTTTCTGAAATTCTTCCACAAATTCAATGCCACTGTTAAAACATTTTTTTTTTTTTCAGGAAACCAGTGACTTTTGGCCATTGAGCTTCTGTAGCCCCTGCACAGATCAGTTTTGTCAAAGGCAGAAACTCTGCTTCACCTGTTCACTCTTTATAATCACTAGAAGTGAGAACACTGCCATCTAGTGAAAGTCAGTCTCATTCAGACTTA
Organism: Triplophysa rosa; assembly: GCF_024868665.1. Lineage (NCBI taxonomy): Eukaryota > Metazoa > Chordata > Actinopteri > Cypriniformes > Nemacheilidae > Triplophysa > Triplophysa rosa. The sequence continues at coordinate 11,969,293 of NC_079905.1, read as the reverse complement.
AAAGAACATTTACTTTATATTCTGTTTTGATAGGTAAAGTAGTATAAATGTACATTTATACTACTTTTGTACAATGTACATTTATACTACTACTTTTGCTACAAATCACAAGTAATGCATTGTGCACTGAGCACCAAACTGTGTGCATATGTTATAAATATTATTTATTAAAATGCAATCACGAAACGAAGAGGGTGCGGAAGCAAACCGCATGCAATTCTAATGTAAATACACAGGAGACCCAGTTGCAATACAATAGTTTGTCAATTCAAGTAACATTTATTCAAGAGCATCTGGAGTTGTTTTTCTGTTTGTTGTGCATGATTAAAAACTTGCATTAGCACAACAATAGATTCAGAAAAATAAGCTTGATATAGCATGCACAAGACTTCATAATGAGCCATGCGAAATGAGAAATAATTCATTGACCATCTGCCAGTATACAGGATGTGTATGTAATTCAATGTAATGTAATTCATGAACCAAACAGATCATTACATATAGAGACAGCATGCAAAACTGCTGATAATCTGCAGGTTTTAGCTTGAGTGACCTCAGTCACTTTCTTCGAACAGGTGGTGATCTGGATGGGAGGGGTCAGGTTTGTTTAGCCGACTGTGTCAATTCCCTGGAACTGTACAGGTCATGAACAGAGGGCAGGTTACTCATGATCTCCTCTGTGCTCTCAGCAGTCAGCACCATCATGCCGTTTGCTCTGATGGCATGTGGATGCATCCCAAAACAAGACAGAGATTGATGAGGTGAGGCTCAAATGAAGGCGGCATGCATTTTCATTACTGTTGGTTTGGAAAGACCAAATTAATGTGGTTGGCACTATAGCTGCATTCATTTCTGTGCCATCTTGGTGTTCTTTGTGACATTGTCGTCTCATTTGTTAATGCATTTTGTTCATGTTAAATTAATTTAAATGTGAATATCAGTGGTGTAAAGAGTACCTGAAAATCATACTTAAGTAAAAGTACAGATACCTTGCAGCGAAAATGACTCCATTACAAGTTACATGTCACCAATTCAAAAACGACTTCAGTAAAAGTCTTCGAGTATCTGATTTTAACAGTACTTGAGTATTTTACTCGTACTGAATGTAGGCTCAAAGCAGCACTAGTCCTCAACACTTAAGAGACATGTGAGTGAAAAACAAGAAACAGTCGATTCATGAGGAGAGCAATCACATTTATTTTCTTAAATCAAAATAAGACTGAACACCTCAAAATTGCAACAAATCATGGTCGACACCATAATCTACGTCTATTACAAACACTCAAGTCTCATTTAAGCTCAAGTGCTCATAATTAACCAAACTCTTTCAAAAGGTTTCTTCAATATAACGGATAAATAAAATAATGTTAAGTCAAATTAAAAAGTCAAAGCCTTTTTGAACTGGACATGCTGGTTTTGGCCTCATCATCAGCTGCTGTCATGTCCTCATTTCACATATAAACCGCCAGCGATTGACATTGATAACCCTATCCTAACCCTAATTGATAATGCACTCGTATTCACATAAAAAAGCCATGTTGACAAGTTTTTAGTAAGTAAGAGCAAAACCCACAAGATATAGTACCTTCAATGCCCTGTAAATGGCAATATTAATTCTTCTGTATCAAAAATAAACTGCCGCAAAAGAATGATGGTACCAGGCGAAATGTAATGTGTAATTGCATTATTCATTACAAATGTAGTGGAGTAAAGAGTACATATACTTGTTCAAAAATGTAGTCAAGTAGAGAGTAAAAGTTGCTAATATCTTTAATACTCTGTACAACTACAAAGTAGCCAAAAAGATATTTAAGTACAGTGACTAAGTACATTTACTCCAATACTTTACACCACTGGTGAATATGCAAACAACAAAGCTATTTTGCTGTAGTGCTAGAAGTCATTTCTGACTCATTTGTCATTATATCACAGTCATTTGAAAGTTCCCTCATTTAAACAGATATGGCAACCCATCTCCAGCACCTCACCCGTTGAGACAGCAATGATCGGAGTTCATTACTTAAACTCTAATATCAGTTTTATAATTAATGTAGTATAGTCAAATGCATCGTTTCCCACTGTTTTCACTATTCTCTAAAGAGAAAGCTGAAGTCACTGAAGTGTCAAGTCACTGGGTATAGCACCTAGCAGTAAATGGCTTACATGCTCTGCCATTTTCCCACAGACTCTCTCATTCTCCTCCATTCATATTTCTCAAGCCATTAGGGAAGTCAACACTCGAGACAGGGAGGAGTCTGTTTTAGTCCAGGTCAGTCTAAATCTAATGAAGATTTGCACTTTGACCCCTTTGATCGATCAGATCCATCGTTAGCAGCTCCTGTGGGCATCTGAAAATGAGATAAAGGGTCATCAATTTTGTTTTTCACAAATCACTGTCCGGTTGATGCTGCTATCACTATACTACAAATGTTTAACAGGTCCATATAAATAGGGATGGATGCATCCGTATGGTCCACGCAAAAATGCACCGTGGCAATCTACAGAGAACATTGAACACGTCTCAGATTTAATGGGCAGGAAATAGACAAGATCCATTAAACATGTTATGCCATTCAACTAATTTCTGCATTAATTTAGATTTTGTCTTGGGGGAGACATTAAATCTTGCTTAAATGAAATTTACCGTGTCAAACTGAAGACTCGTTAGGAAAGTTAAAAGGAATCTTAAATATTCAAGGGCCGCATGCTGACAGAGATTTATTTTGGGTTAGAAATGTGGCGTGGTAAAAAATCCACAATTTGCAGGAGTAACTAAATAGTCAGTTTGTTATCATAATTTAGTCCTTAAAATGCAGATTTATACATTTTTCAGATTAAATATGTATTATAATCATTCATATTGATTATAATATTCTTATTCATGGTGTCTCTATATAGGTAGTTGACAAATATACTGAACATGTGTCAATTCAGCAAAAATTAAGGAAATAAATGGTTCATAATATATTATTTTATATTATTAATATTTAGGTAACACTTCAGTATAGGAGGCAATTCTCACTATTAACTAGTATTAATTGGCATATTGGCTGTTTATTAGTACTCATAAAGCACATATTCTGCATGACCATACTCTATGTCCCTAATCCTACCCAAAACCTTAACCTAACAACTACCTTACTAACTATTAATAAGCAGTTTATTGGGGAAAAAGTCTTAGTTAAGGGTTTGTTAATAGCAGCAATTGCCCCCTATTCTGAAGTGTGACCAATATTTATATTTGAGGTATCCTCTTTTCATCCAGAAGATACCTCAGTAGCTACACGCATTGAAGCCGGTCTGGAAGATATCGCCACCTGGATGAAAAACCACCACCTCCAGCTCAACCTGGCTAAAACTGAACTGCTTGTCTTTCCAGCTCGTCCGGCGGTGCAACATAACCTCTCCATTCAAATTTGCACAACAAATATTCCACCCTCCACATTAGCCAGAAACCTTGGTGTTGTCTTTGAACACATTGCCAAGACATCGCGCGCGGTCTTGTCAATTTACTCTCTACAATATCCGTAAGATCAGGCCTTAGCTAACGGAGCATGCAGCAAAACTGCGTTTCGTCCACACGGATCTGGTGTTTTGGGAGCCTGAAACCGCAATTTTTTGAAACAGGGTCCCAGAGTGGATAAATCTGAAAATGTCACGCTCGCGTTTTTGTGTCTACAGCCGTTCCGTATATTTTCTAAAACGATGATGTCATCACCCCAGCACGCACAGTTTATGCTATGCGCATATTCCAAATCTTCTTCTATGTTTTTAGTGTGTGGCAGAATTACAGCGCCACATATTGATTTGGTGTGTATACTAAATCGTTTTGAGTTGTTTTAGTGGTTTCGTGTGTACGCAGATATTTCGTGAGACGACGCCGTGAAAAGGAAAAAAAGATCGGATAGGGAAAGCTCTGGCTTCGTGGATGTGGCCAGAGTAGGTAAATAAAACCACCTTTCATTAGCTATAAAAAGTAGAGATGGTTAAAAATATATAAGGGTTTAAAGGAACGTAAAACTACACCATTACTGTGTGTGAAAAGTCATACAAATGATTTTCATTTGAAATTCTTTAGTGTTCTTGGATTGTACATGGGCGTTATTGGGGATAATTGGATGATGGAAGGAACAGAATAAGGATAATTCACATCACATTAGCACAAAGTGTACTCTCTGTCTCTCTCTCACACACACACACACACACACACGCACACACACACACACACGCACACACACACACACACACACGCACGCACACACACACACACACACACACACACGCAATGTTTTAACATTCATAGATTCACAGGCAAATCCTCTAAACGGTTGCATTATAGTTCAGCATAAAAAGTAAAAATCTTATTTACTTAGCCCCCACAAACCAGTTTAACCAAGCACTAAATATACTGAATTAGCACTGCAGCATGAATATTTACATTAGTCATTTAAAGTACCAGCACACCTCATTACTATGCAAATTGCTCTAAATATAGATTATTCCTTTTTTACAAGTCTTAGTGCTATTTGCCTCCTGCAGTTAATAAATACTACCACCCGCAGAAATCAACAAAAGGGATATTTGTTTTGATGTTCTATTATTCATCAAATCAAATAATGGAAGTGTTTTTTAAAGTCATGTTGTTACCTGATTTGCACAGTTCCTTATAAATGCAGACTGCACGTAAACATCTTGATACACGTGTTAGTCTGGCATTCATCCATAATATAAATTGAATTTAGACTGATGCTTTTCGTGAGTACACAGTGCTGACAGCTACAATTAGAGAGAGAAAAATAGCGCTGAACATAACCAGGTAAATGGACCCACGTGTTATGTTCTGTTCGACATCTGTGCTGAATCCCACAAGACAGCTAAACATCACATGAGCCTTTTATGCAGGTAAAGAACACTAAAGGTGTGTGATTAAATCCAATCCCCCCATGTTCTGTCTGCTGTTGAACATGACCTGTAGCAACATACTAAGGCTGTGTGTCTCTTGTGTCCGAGATCATGTGATCACGTGATTCTAACGAGCTTGACTCAATTACCTGCCTGCACAAAGGAAGATATAGATGCACAGGCGATGTGATTACCTGATCCTAATCATTTGTAATTCTCTGTTTAAGACACAGCAAAGGCATTGAGAGTTAAAATCGACAGCTCATGGGCATTGATTCTTCTTCATTGTGGAGACAATCAAGGCGAAAGCTAATGGATAAAAGTCTGTCCGACCAGGTTCATTTCTGGCTCATTGAATTATTGTATGAATTAGATGGGTGTTATATAAGTATGGTTTTGTAAAGAAATTGGAGAAAAGGATAAAAATGTAGTTATATGGATATTTATTCTGCAATTCAAAAAGCCAATTCCGCAAATTTGGAGCCCTTTGAATTCTGCTTGCACAACGTGGCCGTATGGACTGACACCTCCAGAAATGTGGAGATTCCTTTTAAGCCAGGAAAGTAAAAAGCCGGAAGTGAAAATCCCCAAAGCAAAGAGAGAATGGGATTTCTGAATATGTTTCACACATTATATATCTTTAATAGTGGGAATTCCAGGGTTATGGATGTGACATTTATTAGTCAAAACTTAAAATATTTGTCTCTTTTTATTTCCCCCTTGTTTTTTTTTAGGAAATGTCTCGGATAAAATTAAAATGTAAATTACATCTAATTGAGAACTCAATTAAGTCTCCTAAACTCTCCTCTGGGTTCAGTCACTGCTGCCAATAGCACAATGATTTCCAAAGGAAAAGCACTACTCAGTATGCAGCTTAGGAGTAGTTACTCAAAATTAAAACACAAAATATAATATTGGCAAACATTGACAACCGTCAGCATGCATCTGGAATATCGCATACAATATTCTTTTCTTTTTTTGGTCAGCGTGATATTAAACTGAATATCTGATGTCTCTGTGGCTTGTGATAAGGTTATGTGGTGGTGCTTTTGTAGATGCCCTCAGGGACAGTGTTGTTTTGTGTCTTAGAGAAGCATAGTCTTTATTGCTTGTTTGTGCACATTTTCCAATGACATCGACTTTAATTAAGATAATTATCTTGCTTGCCTCTCTCATATCCTCACTGAAAAGCCTCATGCAAATGAGAACTGCCCCGTGTCATCTCCTGTGATCAATCACCAACCCTCTGGGAGAATTTGGTGATTACTATGATAAATAAAAGTCATAAATGAGAGAGAGTGAGAAACAAAAGGGTGTGATTAAAACCCTGGTAGAGGTTACAGCAGGGGTCTTCAACGTTTTTCGGGGCAAGGACCCCTTAGATGAGAGATTCATGGAGCAGGGACCCCCTTATACCAAATGTGTAAACGGAGGTATTTAAATAGAAACAACTCTATTGTCACAGCAATATTATGTTAAGACGTTACATTAGCACTATTATGTTATTGTTGCACATAGGCTAAATACTTTTCTGTGTATTATTTTTGTTTTTAATATAGATTGCTTGATTATTTTAAGGGATTTGCAGCATCAAACATTTTCATTTTACGGTGAGATGGACAATTAAACATTTATTTGAACCTTAGTCTTTATGAAGGCTTCAATGAGATGACTGACTCTGGTTAATGGCACAAAGACTATTCTAGTGGAGGTAGGGGTTGTCTCTGGATGCGAAAGAATTAGTGCAGATTTTATGCATTCTGTTGTAAAATCAGGCCGTTTTATTAAGTGTCATTCATTTTTTTTCTTTCGCTTCTCTGTGTTTTGCAGAACACACCGCTATTTTATAATTCTGAGCTCCGTTGTCTTTCTCGTGGATCAGCATTGTCGCAGCTGTTACACGAAAATTAACAAATTAATTAAAATTAATTATGTTTTTTTCTGCAGAGCATCATATCGGGAGAGCAACATGATGCAACGAGTCCGCGTTATTTTCGGGGCAACTTGTTTGACGTGCACCATCAGTACACGGTGCGCGTTTCATTGATTTTATACACGTACGATAGTTCTGTCAGAGTTTACAATGCAGAAGCGGTGTGCTGTCATTTGGCTGTCAAATTAGCGCTTTACAGCTTTAACATATGAGAATGCACTCATTTAAACTCCTTTTATGATGCAGATGTAACGCTTCTTCCGTATGGAGGACCGAGAGTGCCGATTAGCAATAAAACGAAGAATCAATTGATCAATTAAATAATTAAAATGTAAAAATGTAAACAAATAAATAACTTTTCAAATTGAGAAATTAATAGACTTATTTAAAATGGTTTATTTAATTTGTGTTTTAAAATGTAGTTTAATTGAACAATAAAACGTGAAATAAAAAAAATAATTTTAAATGTATAAATAAATATATACATTTAAAACTGTTTATTTAATTCATGCTTTAAAACGTAAAAAAATAAAAAGTTTTATTGTGCACATTTTAAATGCACATTTTAAATCGCTTTTCAAAAAAGCATTTGCCAAATGCTTTTCTCTCTCTATTTGCCAATTGCTTTTCTTTTTCGTTTTGCCAAATGCTTTTCTTTATCCATTTGTCAATCGAGTCAAAAAATGCCATTGGACAGTACACACGTGGGGGCAACCAATCAGCTTTCGGCTCAGGTTTAGGATACACCCCTTCTCCCACATGTCATACGAAGTAGATGTAACGTGGAGTTTCATTGGACAGCAAGAAAGACCTACCGCAATTAAAACAGTAACTTTATACCTTGCGCGCCATAACTTAATGATGTAAACTCGGACACTGCATCTACACACAAACTCCAGCAGAGAATGATCGAAGTTCAGCTCGTGAGAGGCATGGTCGCGTTGTTCTTTTACGATGGCGAGAGACAGAGCTGGAGATCCGCACAGAAACAAAGTTATAAACTGAGTTCAGCGTGAGCTGTACCCACAATGGCCTCGACACTGAACCTATCCCCTCAAAGAGCCCAGGATGTGTTAATCAGTTGTTGTGGACGTCAAAACGAAATCGCGTGGCCGTGAATCAGGGGTGTAATAGAGACGAGGATGAATCTCGGGTTGATATTGTAATGCTGCCAGGAAAGCTTCCTGCAATCCATTTTCAATAACAACATTACACTGCACGTGAGCAGCGCGGCAAAAACCCATTATAAACAGAAATTCTGTCCCTGGATGCGATGCGATGGAACAAACGCCTTATTATTAATGGTTTCTATGGTCATTTGTTGCACTGCTGGCGTGCGGTGTAACATTTACTCCTCGTGCATCAGACGTGGTGCAGGTTTGGTTAACAAAGCAGTTTGTCTCTACATGGGAATTATTATGATTATGGTGTTATAATTCCAGATCAAGTTACATCTCATCTCAATTACAGCCCAGATTCATTGCATGAGCAACACATTTTCACTGGTGTGAAAGAACGCGATCATGCTGCTATGCTTTCTTGTGCTGCACATCTTGTTATATAGTGGGAAACACACCGGTGGTAGCATTCCCCGATAACAACGGTTCCTAATCCTGGTCTCATGACCCCCAGGCCCTACACATTTTGTATATTTCTCTTATCCACCTTAAGATGTTTGCTTAGTAAGTCTAGTAAGTCCGTAAGTGCCCTGCGAAGTGGTTATCACTGGATATTCTGCCGTGATTCCAGTTCGTAAGGAGCGTGAATTATGTTCCATTCGAAGGAATTAACCCTGATAAAACACAGCTGAAAAAGCTATTCAAAGGCTTCAGGAATAATAACGTTCGACTGCTGCGCATATTGCTTGCTGTATCACGTTAAAGAACCGCGAGTGCGATTCAAACGCATACAAAGCAGTTGGCATATGAATCGCTCTTGAGGTACTTTAATGTGATATGTGATGGATTTTTTTATCAGGATTAAGGCTGAGCTCGTTAGTGTTGGACTTTTAAGGCAGTCCTGCATGTTCAGAAATTTGAAGAGACAATTTGCTCAAAAGTAATATAAGGTTTTATTATCAGATGTAAAAAGTAGTAACAAAGCTTTGGGTTGTCAGACGACCTCCGCACTCCACCAAAAAGCCAACCACCCCAAGCGTACAAATCAACAATATTTATATGTATGTATCGTCGTTCTTCTTCTCCGGTGATAACCAATCATTGTACGCCACGATCCTTTACTCCTCCTTTGCCTTGGGTGCTATCTCTCTAGCAACCAATCATTAGGTACCACGTCCATCTGACTCCATTTCACCAACTTGTTCCTGTAACCCAACTTATCATGCAGAACAACATCTTGTGCAACCTATGATTACAACAACTGTAGGGTGTGTTCCCCAGAGATAGCTTTCTTTGTTAATTCAAACCTTACAGAGTAATTTTCAGTAAAGACATCAATGTCACAATGCTTTAAGTATGCAGCATTGTTCCTTTATCCTATGGTTCAATAAAACACGTCAACACTTATTGATTATATTGATAATTAAATCATACTTCTAACTGAATGATATTTCCACATTAGGAAGGTGGATCTCTAGGGCCATGAGTTGAGAACCACTGTTCTAGACGGCGCAGCCCGTCTCCGTTCGGTGTGCAACCACGCTTTAATTTGAGCTTTTGTCTGTATGCTTGTTTTGTTCACATAAATGCAGTGTCCGAGTTTACTTCTGCCATGTCATTTAGTTATGGCGCGCAAGGTATAAAGTTACTGTTTAAATGGTGGTAGGTCTTTCTTGCTGTCCAATGAAACTCCGCGTTACATCTACTTCGTATGATGTGGGAGAAGGGGTGTATCCTAAAACTGAGCCGAAAGCTGATTGGTTGCCCACACGTGTGTACTGTCCAATGGCATTTTTTGACTCGATTGACAAATGGATAAAGAAAAGCATTTGGCAAAACGAAAAAGAAAAGCAATTGGCAAATAGAGAGAGAAAAGCATTTGGCAAATGCTTTTTTGAAAAGCGATTTAAAATGTGCATTTAAAATGTGCACAATAAAACTTTTTTTTACGTTTTAAAGCATGAATTAAATAAACAGTTTTAAATGTATATATTTATTCATAAATTTAAAGTTATTTTTTATTTAACATTTTATTGTTCAATTAAACTACATTTTAAAACACAAATTAAATAAACCATTTTAAATAAGTCTATTAATTTCTCAATTTGAAAAGTAATTTATTTGTTTACATTTTTATGTTTTAATTATTTAATTGATCAATTGATTCTTCGTTTTACTGCTAATCGGCACTCTCGGTCCTCCATACTTCCATTGCTTGCTTCCGCTGCCTGAATGAACATTGGCACATTGGTTGTAATATTTCTGTACCCATGCCTTACATTTTTAACAAAAAGTTGCCTGTGAGTAAACAGTAATTAGCAGACCCCTTGAACCCCGGTTGAAGACCCCTGGGTTACAGTATGTAAAAGGTTCCACCTGCTGCACATTCAGATGAGAATTCTGGATGCAACTGTGACATCTTAGAAATGATTTCATTGATTTTCTAAGTATTCAGTATGTCCCTTTTGGTATAGCATGCATTTTCATTTCCATGACTTTATTTTATTTTATAAATGTTACTTTGTCTGAAATAATCCAGATTTTTAAATATTTAAGTTTATTTCCAGTTTTGAAAATAAGGGATTTAATATAGCAAACTTTTGGACCCCACCTTACATTCAGTAATGAACAACGTGCAAACTACTGTAACAACTGTCGATTTCATGTTCAAAATGATGTTGGTCGTTGTGTTAAGTACTGATAATAACACTGGACACCAGTTCTGCTGGAACGTCTTCTGAGTCCCATTGCCAGATTCAAAGGTACAGTAAGTCCTGGAGATAAACTGGAGCAGCCATTTACCCAGACAAAAGCATTTTCCAGGGTTACTCCTCTATCTTATAAAACAGACTGATGTGTTTGCCCTGTGCCAGCGTGATTAACTTTGGAAGGCCTGGTAATGGTTGGCCCAGTTTGCCGTCCCTTTCTTTGGGGCACAGAGGTTCTCTGTGTTCCCTGATGTGTTTCCTGATCATTTCCAATGGGCTTTCTGACAGTCTGCCAGTTCTAATGCCGCTGGTGTAATGTACCTTGTCAACTTCAACGAATTCATGTATCTATCAACAAGATTCTCCTTTAAAACTTTTATTATCCAAGTAATTAAACATTACCCTCGATTTTAAGGCAACAGGTGTCGTTTTGGAGGAGAAAAGGTGCTAAGTTTTATGCTGGTGTAGTAAAAAGTGTACTAGCAGGTCTAAATTGTTTTAATATGAAAGGTTGAAATGATATGGAGTAAGTTGGGAGAGCTTTAAAAGTATTAAGTCCTACATTTTGCATTTTCAATAGACTATGCATGATCGCTTCCGCTTTGTGTCTCAGCCAGGGCAGTTACATCGGCATTATAGACCGTTTCATCGGACGTGTGCGCGCCTCACCCCCAGTTAACTTCCGGTTTGTTTGGCTAGTGTCTAATAATATAACTATTTATGTTTTATTTTATTTATGTTAATATTCATTTGTATTATTGTTTTACTGTATAATAATTGTTTTAAATAAACGATTTGTTGATATTGTTGAATGTTTATTTTAATAAATAAACAATTTGTTGAATGGGTCCTGTAGTTTTGTCGCATTTAAACAAACTGTATGGTATATTGACAGCTAGCGGTTGAGTTTGGTATCAGAGTCTAAATTCAAAATATTGGGGAGACCAGTTAGCCAAGTTACGGTTCTTCTCGGTTTCTTTTGCTTGTTATCAGAAATAATCTACAGGCACTCTATTGTTTGTGAATGTGTTCCCGGAAGTTTAGTTGGGCTCACAAAAGTGCACAAGCGGAGTAGCGTTTGTTTATGTTGTTAAAATGAAACCGTCTATAAAAACAATTACATTCAACAGCCCCAAAGAGCTGCCAGAATGACATGTCAAATGACCATTTACATTATTTATACGAAAAATATGTGGTTAAATTAGAATCTCTGTATTTCGTGCAAATAAATAAATCAAATTAATTTGGCATTGTAGTTCTTAAAGTCTCTAATCTCTCTTGCCTTTTCTCAGACAAAACGAACGGTGACCCGACTGCAGTCTGGATGTGATGCCACCGTTCCAAGGTCAAGAGAGAGAAGTCTAACGGGCCAGAAGCTCCAGCTCCTGAGGTGAGTTAAATGCAAAACAGCCTAATACAGAAGGACAACCGTAATTAGAAAGATTACAGTAGAGGCCGCTGGGTCATTCACAAGCTTTCTGTAACACACCAACATGATTAATGGAAGGCAAAATGTGATGACTGCGCATGTTTCTTTGGCAAAAAAAAGTATAAATGAATGAGATGTTTTACCTGATAGGATGCTTGTTTCAAGAATAGAAGATTGGATGCAGCCCATTTGCTGGACGACAGGGAAATAAAAGAGTCAACCAAATTTAAACATCTCCCATGTGTCACTTTCTTCCCCACCAAGGCTATACTATCTATACTCTTAACAATGAATAAAGCAACTGGATATCTTTTATATTTTATTTACTACTTAAATTATTAACTGACCTTCCCAGAGGCTTCAGATTTCCAAGTTTGTTCATAGTTTTCCAGCTTTGATGTTTCTTTCATTTCTTCCACCATCCACATTTATTCCAGGATGGAGTGTGCTGTGCCACGGAAGAGAACCACAGAGCGGTTGACCAAGCATCCTTCCAAACCGTCAGTGCCTCACAAAGCTACTGATCTGCTCTCTGTGGAAACAATATTGGAAGATTGAGTTGGATAGGGTTCACAGGAGCAGCCTGGGCGAAGCACAGACAAGCTATCAGAAGAGAGCTCTTCTGCTATACCTGAATGTTCTCCAGGACCAGGGAATGGCTCAAGAAAGAACACAGAGGTAATCTTTTTCTAAGCTTGATGGGTCCTCTCGGATCTGCATCCAGGTGAGAGAGGAAAAATCTTTTGAAAAACAAAAAGGACCAATAATTTAAGTAACAGAAAAACAAACAAAAAAAGCCTTGCCTTGAGGTACCAGTTTGAAATGAAATAAATGAGAATTCCAGTACATAAAAAAGGAAATAACTCATATATATTTTGAATGTAAATACAGTTTTTTTAATTTAGATCAAATGAGCTGTGTTCAAAACTCTCGGCTCAACTCCAGTTTTCAAAACTTGTGTAAAAGTCTTTGAGAGATTGAGAGCGCTGAATGTGAAAGTAACTTAAGAAATGAGGTAGGAAGATTGAGTATGTCCTGTGCCTTTGCTTGTTCTCTGGGTAATTGTGTGAAGTATTTGACAAGCTATATTTCTCTCTCAAATGACTTTTATGCCCGACTGAGCTCTTGTTTCCTCTGTGTCTCTTTGTGTAAAGTGAACAATGAGCTGGATCTAGTCCTCAGCTCTGCTCGATTGCCGGTTCCACAGAATTCATCAATAGGAGCGGATATTATCATCCGGTGGAATATGGAAACATTATTAGGACAGCTATACTGTATGTATGACAACAACAACCCAATCAGAGAACCTCCGTGAAGAACTGATACTATCTCAGTGCTATGGTTTTCATAATGCTTTTGCATTCATTTGCATTTATTCATTTGGCACACACTTTTATTCAAAGCAGCTTACTGTAGTATTGAGGAATATACTTTTTTGCATTCTTTGGAAATCAAATGCGTGGTGAGGTAAATGGCGACTAGTGTAGATTAAATAAGAGAATTTGGTTTGAACAAGCTTGTTGTAGATCAATGCAGAATGCTGGGAAGTGTCTTTTTAACATTCACAGCGACGAGGAAACAAACAAAACTTGACATTTACATAAACTCTGACTGTTTGAAACACGCTCGGATGAGAGTAGCACATCTGCGGTGAAGGAAAAGTCAGCCTAATAGCTCCAGTAAAAGCTGCATTAATACAATTACTCAACAGAAGTCTGTTATCAGCTCCTTGCTGCCTTTTTCACACACACAGACACACACAAAAACTGTCTAAACCGTTAATGTACTTTTAACTGTTAATGAGGCTTTTTAAGAGTATTTTGCCTTTATATGCTCACTTTAGCACTTAGACTCAATTATCTTGCTATTTTGTGTCTAACATCTAAGAGTACCACGTGGATTTAAAAAGCATACCTGATAAGAGAATACAAAATAAAAATAAAATAAAAGCAGATTTATCACAGAAGATATTCAATATAACAAAGGCTGGAATGTTCACTTTCAGTTTGTCTTAAAATGGATGGCAAGGTTTCTCCAGCACAAGAAGATAAAATGAAGTGTTCTCTATTTAATTGCAAAATGGAAACAATCAATAAGTTAATTTTTACAAAATTAAGTAACAGCGGGGTAGAGAATAGCTTCTCATTATCTTAAGTATTGATTCTAATTGGCTAATTCTAACAGTTGTAAAGCGCTCTGCGCTGCTGGGGGTTCATCACCGCTCGACACCGCAGAGCATCAAAGTAGCACCTGGTGTGATGGAGCTTTTGTCTCGACTGTATTAAAACAAGGGTGATAATAGCTTGCTTAATAGGTAATGACTTAATGTTGTTTTTGGCACAGAAAGCTGGTTGCAGAAATCATAATCTTGCTCCTTAACCACTGTGCCATGAGGAAGGGAATTAACCCCAACGTGCTTTAAGAGGATCGTCTCTGGAATTAGCACAAAATGCACATTATGAATTATAAATAATTAGTCAAAACAACAGGGATGCATGGAGCATTTGCAATTTCGATTTTTCAGCTTGTTCTTTGTATTGAAACTATATGACATTAGGATATTTAAATGCGAGTTAAATCTGTGCTGCATAGTTTCCGTTTTATTAAAAAAAAAAGAAATGTTGTGCAGGAGATCAAATGCGATGTCTACAGTTTATCTCAGGTCTTCAAAGGCGTGCTGTCAGGTTCATTGGATCAAAGACTGAAGTGACAAATAAGAACATTCCCTGTGATTCACAAATAAGATCAAACCAGTAATTGAAGTGAGTAATCATGGGATTCACTATACAGTAAATAGTGAAATAAAAACGTATAACAATACTTAATAAATAATGAAAATAGCCTACATTAAAGGGATAGTTCTTCCAAAAATGAAAATTATGTCGTCATTTACTCATCCTCTTGTCATTTCAAACTTCTGCAGAACACAAAAGAAAAAAAAACATAGCATGCGCTCTCGCCAGTCTCGTCTTTGGCCCTGCCCTCTCATTTCCTCGTTTAGCTTCCCATCAGTGTTTCATTCCCGACACCTGTCCCTTGTTAATTATCCTTTGTTAGTCTCCCTATTTATTGCCCTTGTGTTTGCTGTCCTGTGCTCGTTCGTTTTGCTTACATGTCTTGTTTGCATTGTGCCCTGTATATGACGTTCCGTCATTCTTGCTGTGTGGATTTACTCTGCCAAGTTTAGTTCTAGATGTGTAGTTCCAGTTCTTGTCAAGTGTTTTAGTTTAGTCCTGTCAGTTTATCGTGTCCATTATTGTTATCCCTTGTTCTTAGTTTGTTTACCCCCTCGTGGGTTTTTGTTTTGTGTTTGTTATTAAAGTCATTGTGTTCCCACCACCAAAGCTGCCTGCACTTGGGTTCTTTCCCTGAATCCGTGACATAACGAACAAGCCTCTGCTGAACCCAGCAGGCAGCTAATATGGACAGTGCTTGAACCTCCCCCACCAGGCCTACCTGCTATTTGGGCTCCGTCAGGGGGATCGCCTTGGTTCGGTATTTCTCCCGGGAGTTTGTGGCGGCAGCGAGGGAGACCGAGTTCGGGGAGGCCAAACCCCTCTGGCAGACGGAGGTGGAGATGTTGAAGCCCCTGTGGTTGGGGGACATGATCAGGTTCGTGATCAACCGGGACGACCCCTGGCCTTCAGTGCCAGCCTGGGTATCCTCCCCATTGGCCACCGTCCCGGAGGATCGCGTCCTGGCCACCCTCACCATTGGGGACTCAGCACCACCTGCCTCGAGCACCGCTGTGCCCGACCCTCTGCAGCAAGTGAGGGAGGAGAGAGTCCTGGGTAACGTCTTTGGACTCCTCCAACCCGGAGCTAGTCGCGCCCCTTACCGCTTCCTGCAGCCGGCCACCAGTCCGTTGGTCCTGCTGAAGAAAAAGAGGCAACGGAGGGGGTCACGGAGTCCACCCCAGCCGGCAGTCCAGCCGGCACCCAGTCCGGTATCCAGTCCTGTGCAGCGGGGTCCAGTCCTGTCCAGCCGGCATCCGGTCCAGCAGCCGGAGTCCAGCCTGGTCCAGCCGGCATCCATTCCGGTCCAGCAGCCAGCATCCAGTCCAGCCGGTATCCAGTCCGGTCCAGCAGCCGGCAATCCAGCAGGTGATCCAGCCGGCAATCCAGCCGATGATTCAGCCGGCCTCCCAGCCGGTGATTCAGACTGCGTTCCAGCAGGCAGCAAAGCTTCCCTCCGGCCCCTGTCAAGCTCCCCTGGACTGCGCGCCACCTAGGACTAGGACTGCTTCTCCTTGTCCTAGCCCCTCTGGACTTCCGCCCATGGACTCATCTGTTCCCCTGCCCCCCCTCCCCTGTTTGTTATTTTTGTTGTGTCATACCAATCCCCTGATTATTCTTGCTTGTCTACCTTTGTTTATGTTTGCCATGTTTTGTTGGATGTTTTCTGTTACCCAGTCTGTCTTGTCACGTTAGTCTGCCCCTTGGTGAACGCCTGGGGGGGCGTTAATTAAAGGGGGGCTTCTGTCATGATTCTGCCTCATCATGTCATGTCTTTCTTGGTCTTGTGGCAGAATCATGGCAGAGTCTCATGTTTTGTGTGGAGAGAGGCATGTTAGTGTTGGTTCTAACATAGCATGCACTCTCTCCGGTCTCGTCTTTGGCCCCGCCCCTCTCGTTTCCTCGTTTAGCATCCCATCAGTGTTTCATTCCCGACACCTGTCCCTTGTTAATTATCCTTTGTTAGTCTCCCTATTTAATGCCCTTGTGTTTGCTGTCCTGTACTCGTTCGTTTTGCTTACATGTCTTGTTTGCCCTGTATATGATGTTCCATTATTCTTGCTGTGTGGATTTACACTGTCAAGTTTAGTGACATTTATCTGTGTAGTTCCAGTTCTTGTCAAGTGTTTTAGTTTAGTCCTGTCAGTTTATCATGTCCATTATTGTTATCTCTTGTTCTTAGTTATTAAAGTCATTGTGTTCTCACCACCAAAGCTGCCTGCACTTGGGTTCTTTCCCCGAATTTGTGACAACAACTGACAATATTTCTCCCAATTAAAAAAAGGTTTCTATTGGCAGAAAATGAAAACGGGAGAAACGGGTGAATTGTATTTTTTCACACCACAAATACTGCAAAGAAAACAAGTTCATATTCACTTGTAAGCAATACAACAGTAATATTTGTGCATGTATTTAGGAAAAGTAAAAATATATATTTTTATGTGATAACCTCTATTTTTTATCACAGTTTTCATGTGTCTTGTCATGCTGTCAGTGTTTCACATTGCTACGTTATGTCTCTCCTGAGGTTTGATTTTGTTAAAATTCAACAGACACTGGACTAGAATAGCCACAATACATCTAGAAATGCTGATTAAATGAAAATTTGGAATGGTCTCTTCATTTTTTTTCCACGACTGTATATTAATAACAGATGATACCACCATTGGTGATTGTTATTTAATAAAAAATAAAGTTCTCATTACTCTGTGGTTTGAATTATTCACATTTTTCCAAGTGCGTCTGTACTTTAGTAACTTTGCGTTATGTTTCGTGATTTCACTGCAAGGATAGCGAGTCACAAAAAGGCAATAGAGAAGTTGAGAGCTGCGTGCATGAAAGAACTGACTAATGACAAGCGCAACAGCCACTCGCATACACTGTAATCACATAATGTGAATACACTGAGTTTTGCACAAATGCTGCTTATGGTAAATGGCTCCCCATCTCACCAGTGTCTTTAATACTGATAACCTGCAAGCATAAGACCTAGTTTCTATCCCCAAACACATTGAGACAGCAGACACTCATGTTGCGATTATCCAAGTCTCCTCAACCCTCTCCAGGTAATAAACATCTGATTGGCACTGTGTTATGAATTCATTACAGTGTTGACAGGCCGGGGCTGAGGGTGGCAGGAGGGGTGATGTCATCTGCTAACAGTAGCCTGGTTTAATCTCTGCCCAGTCAATCTGGAAATCTAATCAACCTTGCTTTTTCACCCAATAAATCTTTGAATAGAAGCACATGTCAAGCAAACGCTGGGTGCTGTTTCTCACTTGTTCCCTGCTGTTTTTTCATCCTTAAAGTCTGACCGTGTCTTCAAAATGGCGTTTGGTATTCAGTGGGCTAATGGGAATCAGGATGTCAGGTGCAGGTCCCTCGTCACCTAACCTGTGCCATGACACAAATTCAAAAGAACACAATGCTTGAAGCAAAGGCTTTTCTGAACCAGAGCCAGACCAATTTATGACAGATTGTTGCTCACCAGAGCACAAAATGGAGAAGAAATGCTGTCTTGGATTGTGACAGGATTCCTTGTGGTTCCACAGGTGACAAAATAACACTAATAACTGTATTTGTGTAGCATCATTTGAGCAGCACAAAGTGCTTGACACAACATAAAATAAAAACGTACAACAATACTTCATAAATCATGGAAATACATTAAAGGGATTGTTGAAATGAAAATGCTGTCATCATTTACTCATCCTCTTGTCATTTCAGACTTTCTTTCTTTTGCAGAACACAAAAGAAGCCAATTTAAAGAATGTTGGTAACAGAACAACGGTGGCACCCATTTACCTGCATTGATTTTGTGCCAATTGTCAAATGGGTTCCACTGTTGTTTGGTTACAAACATTCTTCTAAATATCTATATATTTGTTTTTTGCAGAAAAAAGTCATACAGGTTTGGAATGACATGACATGATGATGACAGAATTTTCATTTTTTGGTGAACTACCCCTTTAAATAAAGCACATAAATAGAGAAATAGATTCTGTGAATCTGATATCCCAAATAATGTTTATTCTGTAGTTCTGTAGTGGTGGTTCTGTAGTTTAGTTTACGGTTTTGCTTTACTATTATTTACTATTATGATTGGCCAACAGTATGCAAACTTATAAACATAACCGACTGAAATGGAAAACTGGCCCAAATTTATTGTAGTCTATTCAGATTCATTTGCACTAAAATTACAAGCCTTACACAGCCTTTAACTTTGATGATGTTTTTTATTAACTATCCACAATTATATGGTTAGTTGGATTTCAAATAATTTTAAATAAGATAAATAATGATGAAAAGAGATGCATGGTCAAATTATCCATGTCACTGGATTTTCATCAAAACACATTTTTGACTGCTGTAGTGATGTGCATGTTGATTGATGACAAAAAGCTCAAATTAATGAGTGCATTTGGAATAGGTCCTGTCAAAGGAAGTGCCGTCTCACCTGAGCTTCAGGTCAAAGCTTTAGAACAAAACACACCATACACATACAGCAAACTAGTTTATTATTGGCTCACTGTGATGGATACAGTGCTGTCCGGTTATGAGACCGTTGTAATGTACTTTAATGAGCATTAGCTGTTAGATGGTCGTATATCAGCATGCTGTTAATGCCTGCAGCCAAATCACAGCAGTGCTGATAAAAAGCCATAACAGCATCCATGCTCATTATGGGTATTTTCTCTTTCTGATGTCCGTTCACACAGAGCTGCTGTTAAGCAGTGCTGGCTGTGATGTTACCATATTTTTTTCCTTTGAAAAAGTGCTCCTTAAGTACTCTTTATTTTCAGTAATGCTTGTAGTTACTGTTCGGTCATTATTTGTGTTACAAATGCAGATTTGTATAATTTGTTTTACACAGGTAAACGTGTAAGACATATGCTGAGATAGTCCTGCCGCTTAAGTGGCATTGGTTCTGCAAATGTTTCACCACAGCGGTTACATTTCAGAGGATAAACCTATGAATGACTTTAATGCAAATTGTATTATTTGCGTGAGTAGATTACATACAAAGTCAAGGCAAAGACGGGAATAGATGCTAGTTTGTGCAATATTCGGCTAAAAAAATTAACCCGTGCAAGAATTTCAGATTTTTTTTATTTACTCCAATGACGTGAAAAAACAAGTAATCCCAAGTAATGTAGAGCAAGAAACATGTTATGCTTTTGGTGTGCACACACTATTACTAGCTCTTTTCCTGCTGACAGGATGTCAGCCAGTTCCAGCATTATTAATTATTTTGACAAAATTTTGATGGCCCCATAAAACAAAAATAATGGTAACACTTTACAATAAGGTGCTATTTGTTAACAATTTGTTAATGCATTAGCTAAAATGAATTTAAATTTATAACATACTTTGTAAATATTACAAACTATTTCATGTTATTTTCAGCATTTTCAGCACCCCCAAACAAATAACGCAAAAAACATAGAAAGCCTTTTGAAGCGATGCGTAACAGCGCCCCCTACCATATAACACTAAAAAACGTCTTGGTTACGAATGTAACCTCTGTTCCCTGATGGAGGGAACGAGGCGTTGTGTCGAACCGACAGATGGGGTTTGACTTGAGAACCTATCATCTTCTGACTTGCTTTGAAAAGGCCAATGAAATTGGCGAATGAAATTCGCATGCTGGACTCCTCCCCGGATATCCGGGTATAAAAGGGAGACGGCGTGCTGCATTCATTCACTTTTTGGGCTGAGGAGCCTGAAAGCATTTCTCGACTGCTGCAGCGGGCAGAAAGCGTTGTGGCATGAAGGACACAATGTCTCGTTCCCTCCATCAGGGAACAGAGGTTACATCCGTAACCAAGACGTTCTCTTTCTGTCGGTCTCTCGACGTTGTGTCGAACCGACAGATGGGGTTCCTATCAAAAACACCATGGCGCTGTGCCGCATCACAATCTCTAGCGAAGCGACGCTGACTGGCCTGGGCGTGTCAGACGTGAGCGCTAGCGCAAAATTGTAACCATCCAGTGGAGAGGTACGGGGTCCCAGAGCTTTTGAAAAAGGTGGGAAGCCCCTGCCATTGGCCATCACGGGTAGATGCCTTCCTTCTCTAACAGCGAGAAGCAGCCCGGCACCATAAGGGCCACTGGGGAAGTGCTATTTCCTCGCTGAGGAAACGCGCTACGGAGGCCACTTCCTACCGTAGAGGAGGAATTCAGTGGAGACACCAACATGGTCTCGCCGGCAGGGGAGAACTCATGGGAGGAATGTGCGGACTGTAAGGGAGTACCGCAAGAGGTGGAGGCCCACCTAGGGGAGCTCATGGGTTACTAGCCTGGGAACCAGACCATGAAAATACACCAGATGGAACCACCCTGTTGGGGGGGGGGTTACTACGTGTGAGGCACTAGGTCTGGTTAGAGCTATACGCTAGATAACTCAGTTGATACCCGGCCTGAGGAGGCAGGGCTGCTCCGCCCAGCCCGCCACCAGGAAGTGCTTAGTGATGGATGGAATGCCTATTCTTCACCCGGTGGGGGAAGAAGGGAGGCGGAAATAGCACACTGACCCACCTATGAGGGGGGAAGGTGCTTTTGCAGGCGTACGCCCTACCGGTCGCCGGTCTTACCTGTTGGTACCATGCAAGACTCGGGCTGACACCGGTTCCACGCGGATGCTGTAGAACCTCGCAAAGGTGTTGCAGGTGTCTGCCAGAGAGGCGCCCTGAGCCAGTGCCCACGTGGAGGCTATACTCCGGGTGGAGTGTGCCCTCACTGCTAGTGGGCAGGGGTGATCTTGGGGACCGGTATGCCGTAGTGACGGCGTCCACGATCCAGTGCGCCAATCTCTGTTTGGAGACAGCCCTCCCCTTCTGCTCACCTCCAAAACAGACAAAGAGCTGCTCAGAGCTCCTGAAGCTCTGCGTGCGGACTAAGTAGAGGCGCAGCGCGCGTACTGGACACAACACGGATGGGGTTGGGTCTTCCTCCCCGGTGGGGAGCACCTGCAAGTTCACCACCTGGTCCCGAAAGGGAGTGGTGGAAACCTTGGGCACGTAGCCGGGCCGGGGTCTCAGGATAACGTGAGAGTCTCCAGGCCCGAATTCTAGGCAATCCGTGGACACAGAGAATGCTTGTAGGTCCCCTACCCTCTTGATGGAGGCGAGCGCCACCAGGAGACCCGTCTTCATCGTAAAATGAGAAAGAGCGGCATCTCCCAGGGGCTCGACCACCAGGACCACATCAAGGTTCGAAGAGGGTACGGAGCATGGACGAGGCGGATTCAGCCTTCTCGCGCCCCTTAGGACCCTAATGACCAGGTCGTGCTGTCCCAGAGACTTACCAGCAACTGGTTTGTGATGAGCGGCAATGGCGGTTACATACACTTTCAGTGTGGAAGGGGAGAGATTACTCTCAAGTCTTTCTTGTAGGAAGGACAGCACGTTCCCAATCGAGCAACTACGCGGATCTTCTGCTCAAGAAGAGCACCAGGACGAGAAGAGGCGCCACTTAAAGGCGTACATCCACCTAGTGGCAGGGGCCTTAGCCTGACTAATGGTCTCAACCACTGCTGGGGGTAGGCCATTCAGGATCTCCTCGTCCCGTCCAGGAGCCAGACGTGGAGGTTCCAGAGGTCTGGTCTCGGATGCCACAATATGCCCTTCCCCTGCGAAAGAAGGTCCTTCGTCAGGGGAATCGGCCAGGGGGGAGTTGTCGTCAGGAGCATTAGCTCCGAGAACCAAGTCCGGTTGGGCCAGTACGGCGCAACTATTAGCACTTGATGCTCCTCTTCCCTGACCTTGCACAGGACCTGTGCAATGAGGCTCACTGGGGGGAAGGCGTACTTCCGCTTGTCCTGCGGCCAGTTGTGCGCTAGGGCATCCATGCCGAGGGGGGCCTCGGATAGGGAGTACCATAGCGGGCAATGGGTGGTGTCAGGGTAGGCGAACAGGTCTACCTGTGCCTGCCCGAACTGCACCCAAATGAGCTGGACTGTGCGGAGGGGAGTCACCAATCTCCGCAAGGCGTCGACTGATGAGAGAGCGCGTCGGCTGTCTGGTTTAGGTCGCCCGGGATGTGTGTGGCTCGCAGGGACCTCGTCACCTGTTGACTCCACAGGAGGAGGCATCGGGAGAGTTGTGTTAACTGTCGTGAGTGAATGCCACCCTGATGGTTGATATACGCCACGGCAGTTGTGCTGTCTGACCGGACCAGCACGTGCTTGTCCTGCACGAGAGGTTGCAGCCTCTTCAGTGCAAGTAGCACAGCCAACAACTCTTTGCAGTTGATATGCCAACGCAGGCGGGGGCCCGTCCATCGCCCCGACACTGCGTGCCCATTGCACACGGCACCCCAACCCTGAAGGGAGGGGTCCATCGTCACCACGACGTGCCTCGAAACCTGCCCAAGGGGGACCCCTGTCCACAGAAAGGTCATTAAAGACCAGGGGGTTAAGGTGCATCGGCAGAGAGGCGTGATGACCATACGCCTGCTGCCGGTGTGCCACACTCTCCAGGGAACCCGACTCTGTAGCCAGTGCTGGAGCGGTCTCATGTGCATCAACCCAAGGGGGATCACCCCCGCCGAGGACGCCATGTGCCCCAGGAGCCTCTGAAATAGTTTCAGTACTGACTGTGCATGCTTGGTAGTCAGCCGCGCTGTCATGGAGACAGAGTCAAGTTCCATGCCGAGAAAAAAGATGCTCTGCATGGGGGAGAGCTTGCTCTTTTCCCGGTTGACCTGCCGGAGCACCGGGTCCCTGTGTGTACACAACAGATCTCGCGAGTGTGCCAAGATAAGCCAGTCATCGAGATAGTTGAGTATGCGCACGCCTTTCTCCCTGAGGGGAGCGAGGGCAGCTTCCACGACCTTCGTGAAGACTCGTGGGGACAGGGACAGACCGAAGGGGAGGACCCTGTACTGATATGCCTGCCCCTCGAAAGCGAACCGCAGGAACTGTCGATGACAAGGGAGAATCAAGACATGAAAGTACGTGTCCTTAAGGTCGATTGCCTTGAACCAATCCTGACATCTAATAGACGTCAGGATGCGCTTCTGCATGAGCATCCTGTACGGCGGCTTGTGTAGGTGCCTGTTCAGGGTACGCAGATCTAGAATGGGGCGCAACCCCCCCCCCCTTTCTTGGGGAAGATGAAGTACGGGCTGTAAAACCCGCTGAACCTCTCGGCTGGAGGGACAAGCTCGCTTGCTTCGCCAGAAGGGTGGCGATCTCGGCCCGAAGCAAGGGATCGTCTTTGCCTCTGACTGAGGTGGAGAGGATTCCCCGAAACATGGGCGGGCGTCTGGCGAATTGGATCGCATAGCCGAGATGGATCGTATTCCCTAGCCACCGTGACGGTTTGGGAAGCTCGAGCAAGGCTCCCAGGGACCGAGACGGGGACTAGGGGTTCGATCTGCTTCATCAATCACCCAGGGGTGGTTCGATGGCTGGCAGTGCGGATCCCTCGCCGTGGGGAGGCCCCAGGGGAGGAGATCGGCTCTGCTGACTTACCTGCCCGGCGATGATGCAGTTCAATGCACCGTCAAACTGAGAGTGCTGAGGGCTGCTGAGTATGCCCGACATTGCGTCTCGCCGTGACGCAATGTCGAGTTGCCGAACACCGTCATGTAGAGGGTGAGAGCGGCTGTGATAAACACCCAGAGAGAAAGGAAACTCTTTTTGTGAGAATGTGGGCGCTAGGCCCCCGGAGGGGCCCAGCAGGTGTTGGGACGGGGCAGGGACCGTCCCAGACTGACCGACCGACCAGCGATGGAATAGCTGGGGTCGGGCCCGATGGTGTTCTCGATCTCACTGGGGTCCTCCCGTCAGGGCCGCTTCTGCTTCCGCGGCGGCTGCTGACGGGGCGGTGGTCTACTCCTCGACGTCTTCTTCAGCGTCAAAGAGGACCGGGGCTGCTGGGGAGCAGACGCCGCACGGGATCTCGACGGCCGGAAGGTGGCCGAGTTGCGGCGGGGCAGGATGTGCTTGTTGGCCTCCGTCTGCTTCTTCACTGTCGAGAACTGCTGGGAGAAGCATCGGCGTAGCCTCTAGCTGCCCCACCATCGAGGGAAGTAAGGGCGACGGAACTAGTTTGAAAAGGGTTCTTACTGAGTTCCTCATGCACTTCCGGGAAATACGGCACCGGGGCCGGGTACCACGTATACAGCCGCGAGCATTGGGGAAGGGGCAGTGCAGTGCACTGCAGTCCATAGCTCGCGGCGGCCCGGGCAAGCATGGCTGACATTTCGATGTCTGCTTCTTCCTGGGCTCGACCTCCCGAGGGAGGGAGCTCCGAGGAATCATCGGGGTCGGATGCCAGTAAGTCACCCTCCGATGCTGCAAGGGACATCTCATCATCATCATGCACCATTTCCGAATACATGGCTGAGGAACAAGACGGGGTGGGTCCGCCTCCTGGGAAACGGTCAGACGAGCGAGACGGGGCGTGAACGGTCCGCGAGCCTGTGGCTGACGGATTACCGCTCACGGTAATCCCCATATCACCCTCGCTGCTCGCCGTATCGGACGGCAGGGCCATAGCCGCTGCTGTCATGGAACGGGAAGCAGACGAGGTGGTAACTGGGTCCATAAAGAACACAGCCACCCGTGACCGCAACGTCTGGATCGCCAGGACGTATCCACGAAGGCTGCATCAGCGTGCCGGACACCCAAGCACTTGAGGCAGACATCGTGTCCGTCCCCCTCCTCGATGAGTGTGTTGCACCCACGAGAACAGCGGGACATGCCACGCTGGAGAAATTTGCTCTTTTAGATAAAGAAAACACCTCTGGAACTGCCGAGACTCCCAGGGGAAGTCGCTGCAGGAAGGGACAGTCCGCTGCACCACGTCGTAAAAATCCAGTAGTATTTGAAGATCAGTAGATCCGATTTTGAACATAAGATCGAAGGCTCCGAAGAACAAAAGGTGAATGAATGCAGCACGCCGTCTCCCTTTTACCCCCACCATATAACATAAAAAACACGAAAAGCTGTGAAAATGAAATCTCTGCATATGAAACTTAAATAAGAGATACTGTTGTACTTCAACAAAGGAAAAATTACAAACTTGACTTTTATGTTTTGAGTAATTTTGCCCACTTGTCCGGCTATAATCATCCCTATCACAATCAGTTTTCTTTCATTCTCTGAACTACCTGATGTCTGTGACATTCCCATCTTGACTTCATCTCTCAGCCTTTGTCAGATGACTGAAAAAGTGTGTGTTGTCTGCATGTATTATTGTTAATGATGGGAGAAAAACCTTGTCACTGACTCATTGAGAGATGGGGGTTGACCTACAATGATGGATCACCTGACTCCTCACGCAGGTAGTGAATATAGAATCAGGTTCCGTGTTAGATTGAGCTTACATGAAAGTGTTGAGTTTAAGGACCTCCGCAAAATTCCTGTGGAGACGTGGGAGGAAGATGAATCTTCCGACTCCATAGGTGAGCCGTACTGTACCGCCCAACCTACTTTTAATTAGACAGACCCCTGCTGCCTGTGCGAGAAGCCCTCCCATATGTGTCTGTCATTATGGATGACACGTTTTTTGCAAAACTTTTTGCAAAAAATTCCCTTTTTCATAAAGCGATGTAGGGATCTTACCTAAAAACTCCAGTTCTTCTCCAGTGTCGCATCACCTTCTGACGTCTCTATTGCTCCAGTACAGATTGCTCCAATTAGCATCCACAAACATATATACACAACTATATCAATCTTTATTGCCTTCTGAGAATTCTCGCCAGCTTTTTATACTCATCAGATGGATCTAATGCCGGCGCTCTTATAGAGAATGCACACAATGGATAGGCGTGGGAGCCAATCACACCTCAGAGTCCTGCTGAGATGATGAGAGGTAGGTATCAAAGAGCAGAAGGCCTGCGTGTGCTTTTCCTCTTTCTGGCATCCCGTGGTGAGAAAATGCTCCCTTACTAGGAGCGAAGCATATGAGGGAGGTTGCAGCAGGGGCCAATCTATATGAGCCGGCGTGAATGAAAAGTGGCACAACTTAGAAGAGGACGGGTAACATGTTTAATGAGCATCTTTAACTTTAACCCCAGTTTGAAGCATGAGGAAAGTTTATCTTTATTTTAAAGTGCAGTGCGGAGGGGATTTACTAGAAATCCACGTTCCTGGGTCAGAAATAGTGTTGGTGTTATAACAACATTCTTGACAGCCAATCAGATATTAGGGTTGATTTTAGTGTTTATTAAGAGCAGAGAATACAGCGGATAAATGCTTTTTCTGCTTGTGGAAGAACTAGTTTTAATCATTTTCTGTGCATGGATGTCCTTGACAGTATGCATAAAATATGAAGCTATTAAGAGATGGTAATGAATGTGCTGAGTTAGGACTCAGTAAGGCAAAAGGCTTGGGAATAATATACAGTAGTGTAAAGGAGCATGAAGTGGAGAAATAATAAGAGGTTTGTGGGTAATACAGCTATTGTATGACTGCATAGGCCTCCTTCAATTTGATTAGGAGAAGCATGTTTTTGCTCTAAGCAGAAAAAAAAAACTGGTTTTAAGTTTAAGACAGTGGGGTCAGTAAGTCAAAGAATATATATATCAAATATACTTCTATCAGTAAATGTCAAGTGTGCTTAAGTGTAATTTCAAGTATATTTCTAAGAAATATTTCAAAATTAGATTGAAAGTATACTTTCTTTTAGGTTCATATTTATTTACACATAGAAACATGTTTTTTCTGATTTATTACCATTTGTATTATCATAGTCGAACAACATCATGGTTAAACTGTAGATACAATAATGAAACTATGGTTTATGCAAATACTATTGTCACGGACGTGTGGCTGAAGAACCCAGATGCAGGCAGGCAGTGAAGGGGTTAACAAACAAGACTTTATTTAAGACGAAAACAAGAAACAAAATACACACGAGGGGGTAAACGAAAAGGTAACAAAATAATAAACGAACAACAGGACCTAGGCTAACTAAACACTAAACTAGACAATACTTGACAAAGACTAACCTAAACACTTACTAAGACAGGGGATTTACACGGCAAACAAGAACACAGGACACAGCGAACATGGAGCACATGGAACGTAATGCAGACATCAATACATGTAAGCACAACAAACGTAATCCAAGAGCACAAGACAAAGAAACATGAGGGCATTAAATAGGGAAGACAAACGAAGGATAACGACACAGGGCAGGTGAGGGTAATCAAACACGGCCGGGAAACAATACAGGAAACGAGAGGGGCGGGGCCAATGACGAGACACTGGAGAGAACGCATATTATTGTCAAAAGGACAATAATATGTTTCTCTCCACACATAACCAAAGACTTTGTCATGGCTCTGCCACAGGACCAGGAAATCCAAGACTAGGTGAGGCAGAACCATGACAGAAGCCCCCCCTTTAATGAGCACCTCCAGGTGCTCACCAAGGGGTAGACAGACGAGACAAGGCGGACTGGGTGACAGACAAGACAAGGCAATACAGAGAAAACAAAATCAGGGGCAGACATGACAAGATAACAACAGGATTGGGGTGGGATAATAAAAATAACACACATGGGAGGGGGGGTGGGGACAGACAAGGGTTCAAAGGGGGCAGTCCAAAGGGGCTGTGGGGAATGGTCCTAGTCCCCGATTGCGCTTGAGGGCGCGAAGTTCTGGGGGACTTAGGGGGGGTCATAGGGGGAACCGCCGACTGGAATGTCGGCGGGACAAGGCTGGGCACCGGCTGGAAGGCCGGCCGCACAAGGCTGGGGACCGGCTGGAAGGCCAGCTGAAAGGCCGGCTGGACAGGGCTTGACGCCGGCTGCACCGGGCTGGACGCCGGCTGGATCACCGGCAGGGATGCCGGCTGGATCACCGGCGGGGACGCCGGCTGCACCGGACTGGGTACCGGACTGGATGCCGGCCTGGATGCCGGCTGCACCGGACTGGACCCTGGACTGGACGCCGGCTGCACCGGACTGGGCGCCGGCTGCACCGGACTGGATTCCGGCTGCACCGGACTGGGTACCGGACTGGATGCCGGCCTGGATGCCGGCTGGGACACCGGACTGGATTTCGGCTGGGACTCCGGACTGGATTCCGGCTGCACCGGACTGGGTACCGGACTGGATGCCGGCCTGGATGCCGGCTGGGACATCGGACTGGATTTCGGCTGGGACTCCGGACTGGATTCCGGCTGCACCGGACTGGGCGCCGGCTGCTGCACCGGACTGGATTCCGGCGTGGACATTCCTCCGCTGCGCCTCTCCCTCCTTCTCCGCACCACCGGATACATAGCCGACCTAGGCGAATCGGTGGGGACCGGAGGGAGTTCCGCAGCGGAGGAGTCCGCCGACGTCATCCCCTGATCAGGCAGGCAGTGAAGGGGTTAACACAACAAGGCTTTATTGGACTAATACAACACAAAACAAACACCCTCAATGGGGAAAACGAAACTAAGAGATATATATGTAAAACAAAAGACTTCCCACGTGGGGGCAAAACGAAAACAAGAACAGCAAAAACTAAACTAAAGGACACGACCAAACATCTTACATCAAAACACAACAGGGTAAAACACAAAACTCACAGACCACGGGCAAGGCTAGGAACAGGAACACTCTACAAGGTACATAGCACAACACAGTACAATCCACGAGCACAAGACAAAGAAACATGAGGGCATTTGTAGGCAAGACAAACGAGGGATCATTACACAGGGCAGGTGAGGAACATTAGACACAAGAGGGAAGCAATACATGAAACGAGAGGGGCGGGGCCAATGACGAGACACGAGAAAACACATGAGATGTAAAACATACACAACTCATGGCTTTCTCACATAAAACCTAAGGGCTCTGTCCCGATCCTGCCACATGACTAGAAATTCATAAACATGAAGGTAGGACCGTGACAACTATAGTTGAACTATGCTTATTATTGTCATGATTCTGCCTCATCATGTCATGTCTTTCTTGGTCTTGTTGCAGGACATGGCAGAACCTCATGTTTTGTGTGGAGAGAGGCATGTTAATGTTGATTCTGACATAGCACGCTCTCTCTCCGGTCTCATCTTCGGCCCCGCCCCTCTTGTTTCCTCGTTTAGCTTTCCATTAGTGTTTCATTCCCGAGACCTGTCCCTTGTTAATTATCCTTTGTTAGTTCCCCTATTTAATGCCCTTGTGTCTGCTGTCCTGTGGTCGTTTGTTTTACTTATTTGCTATGTTTGCTATGTCGCCTTGTCTCTTGCCTTGGATGTTTACTTGTTACCCCGCCTTGTCTATTTGGATTACCATGTCGTGTTTCATACTGTGTTATTAGTTAGTCTTGTCCCTGTCATTTTAGTGTAAATCTAGTTTTCTTGTTTTCTTATTTTGTCCCCCTCGTGGGAAGTGTTTGTTTCTAGTTCGTGTTTTGTTATAGTTTTCCCCATTGTGGGTGTTTTTATTTATTGTTATTAAAGTTAAGTGTTTTTTGCATCGCTGCCTGTGCTTGGGTTTCTTCTCTCTCTCGGCCCCCAACCCTGACAATTACAGTAACAATATTGTTAATTTTCATAAGGGCCTTTATTGAGATATCATTAGATCATGCAACGCATGTACTTTTCTGAAAATTTGCACACAGGAATTGATAAGAGGAATTCAAATTTTAATCTCAAGCATCCGATTCCTATTCCTTTCGATTCCGATCCGATTCCTAGCCTTCCAATTCCAAATTGGAATTGATTTTCGATTCCCAACCCTACATTCTTTCTTCTTCTTTTATTAACTACTAATAGCACACTTGAATAAACCTCCTTTTTAAAGGGTAGTTTCCATCAGGGGTCACCAACTAGCGGACTCCGGTCCGAATGCGGACCGCGAGATGCGTCCGTCCGGACCTTAAAGCCTTTTAACATAATAAATAAATGAACGCCTAACATTATTTTCTAATGCAAATTTATACCTTTAGGTGCATCAAGGTCCTGCTCAGTAGCAGTTTGGGTCCTAAGGCGCCATGGACAGTTAACATATGCGCACTGTTGCTACGTACAGACGTCAATGTCAATGAGTGAAGATAGCCGAGACAGACTTGCTGCACAGCGTGCAGACAGATGTAACTTTCAGTGACTGAAAAACAATGTCCTTTTCAAAAGTTAGAAAAGTTGACGCTGAAAACCATGTTTTCCGAGATGAATGGGTCGAGAGCTTTGCATTTATTCTTCCTGCATCGACATGCACGAGGCCGGTTTGTTTCATTTGCTCGGAGTCTGTTGCGGTTGTCAAAAGTGGAAACCTTAAATGGCATTATGAAACTAGACATAGACACTATGAAGAAACTTACCCACAGCAGTCTGAGCTAAGGACGCGGAAAATATATTAGCTCAAAGCCCAGTAGTAGTGATCTACATGGGTCCTCCCTCACTCACTTACCGCCCAACAACGAGCATTATGAATGTTCATTAAGAATACAGTGGATCTTAGGAAAACATACCAAGCCCTTTACTGATGGGAAAATAGTAAAAGAGTGCATGAAGGCTGCGTGTGACACACGTTAAAATAAAGACATGAACTAAAAGAAAATATTAAACAAACCCCCCTTTCAGCTGCAACAGCCACAAGAAGAGCTGAAATGTTATCAGAGGATGTTCAATCACGACTTGATGCTGCTATTTGTTAATCTCAGTTCAGCAGAAAACAAAACTTTAGTTTTATTTTATAGTTGTTAATGTTGAAATGAATGTATGTTCAGTTCGGGTTTTAGTTTCATTTAGTTTTCATTTTCCTTCATTATATTGTTGTCAGACATTGTTATGCCATCGTATAGATATAAAAAGACATGTTTATTTCTTTGGTCTACCAAAAACCATCAATTCATGTATCATAGGTATTTAATTGTCCTGTCGGTAAGGAGGGTTTGTTTACTGGACCTCAAGCGATTTTAGTTGAAGACTCCTGGTTTACATAATACAATGCGTTTTTTTGAGGTAGGAGTCAAACCCTTTTTGTCTGTGTACTGTATAGATAGTTTTGGTATAACAAGTACAAAGTAGGTGCTGGGAAGAGCTTTCTTGAATTTTGTTGTTTTCCTGAAGCAGGTTAAACTGAACATGTATGATTGACAGGCATTTTTATTCTAGCTACAGCCCAGCTATCACCGGGTCTTATGTAGTTCCCTTTATTAACCTGCTTAACAGTCCATTGGGTACAGATGTTTTCACAGAAGTACATGATCAAAGAACAACCTCAGGATAATTTAGGCCTGCAGCTATGTTGATGTAGAGCATCCACCCGCTGGAATAGTGTTATGGGTCAGGGTTCATTTTGGCGAAGGGCGCGGCACTACCAGCTGTCATGCTATGGCGCTATATGATGAATGAGCCTCATTGACTCTGAGCCTTTAAAATCTGATTGAAGGGGAAGAATAATACTACTCTATCTTGAATCCTGATCGCTCGCTTTGTCAGGGTCATCTCACCCTACAGTAAGCAGATGAGGACAATAAAATGCAGCAGAAGCCACAAGCTTGTCAACTCCTAGATGTCAGTCAATGCCAAGCAGAGTGTGATGGGTAAAGAACTGAAATTAAAATAATCGATCTTCTGCCACGAGCACTGCACTCATTCCGATGCAATAATACAATTATTCTGACAGTCACTGATGACAATATTAAGATCAATAATATTCTGAAACCTCAGCATAATTTGCAAAAGTGACGTCTCTTGTTTGGGTGAAGTCATGTTTTATTGTCTTGGCTTTGAAGAACACGGCTGAACTTTATCGTTATTGAGCGTTACATCTTTATCAGGCGAATGAACGCTTATAAAATAGTAATTCAGAATGGCCTGAGGGATAAGAGTGGTCTGAGAATGATGTCTTGAGAATTGGAATGATCAGTGTGTCAGTGTATCAGGGAGAATAAGATGATCAGTGTGTCCTCAATACATCAGAGCGGATGAGGGACACTCGCTGGAAACATCAGTCAGTGCTGTAGATCATCTCCAGCGCAAGAATCGGAAGAATTCCCATTGCTATGAAGAAATGTGTGAAGTGCTATATATTTTCTGAGAATGACCGAAGCTTTTTCCTGACCTTGTGATCTTCTCTGTGTCTTTGGTGAGGTGTCAGTCAGTGTTACTGGATCGGTGCCATTCTCATCATTCCCATCATTCTGATGAGGTGACTCGGATTTGACCTGAGCACCGGCTCTGAGTCCGGAGGGGAACATCTCCTTGTCACAAGATATCTGGAGATCATCCCGGATTTGACCTTCCACTTGACATTTCCTCATACTTACAACAGAAACGCTTGCCAGGTTTTTGCTGGTGAGGTGTTGGAGCTGATCTATCCATCAGAGTGCACACGTTTACGAACGTCAAAAAAATTCTAGAATGAAGCATGATTACATGTGGTTAACAGAAATACAGCAGTCATTAAATACAACCTACAATTGTTACAGCAGTTTCTCAAAGCCTTTTAAAATAAAAGCACTTTCAGCAATAATGAGCTGGTTGTATGTAATATTCCAATGCATTACTGTTATCACATACGTTATGGTACAAAACTCTTTTTACCTTTTCAAAAAATGGAATTCATGCTGTACCATTGCCAGAATGTTTACACCCACTTTATTCATTCTTTGAGATTTCTCTGCATGACAAAAGAGCTTTCAATGCCTCACCATAATGGTTTTCAAAAGTGGATCACAGGCTTGTTCTAAATGGTCGTAGAGGAGAAAAACAATGCATGTGTAAAAATAAACTGCAAGTATAATTGTTCTGTAACTTCAGTGAAATGAATAGGGAGAAAATATTTTCAGAGGGAGAAAAAATGCACGAATTTTGTTGTTCGTGTCAGATGTACAGAACATCCAATTAAACTTGCAGTATTTGGGCACATATGCTAAGCAGATTGTGATGCGCTCATCCTCAAAAATGATAAACAAAACATGCAAGGTGAAAGAAAATATTACAAGTTTAAATATATTGGGTGTGGATATTGCATTGTGGTGGGTTGCTACATGTTTAATGCAAAATCTGATTCTTAAAGGGATAGTTCAACAAAAAATGAATTTTCTGTCATCATTTACTCACCCATTATGTCGTTTTAAACCTGAGTGACTTTCTTTCTTCTGCCGAACACAAAATAATATATTTTGAGTTTGTGTTGGTAGCAAAACAACATAGGACCCCATTGACTTCAATTGTATGGACACAAAACCACAGACAAACCAGACATTTCTCAAAATATAGTATTTTGTGTTTCACAGAAGAACGTCTTGGTTACGGATGTAACCTCAGTTCCCTGATGGAGGGAACGAGACGTTGTGTCGAGCCGACAGATGGGGTTCGTCCCTGAGAACCAATCGCTTCCGACTTCTTAGAAAAGGCCAATGAAAATTGGCGAATGAAATTTGCATGCCGGACTCCGCCCCGGACATCCAGGTATAAAAGGAACACGGCATGCAGCATTCATTCACCTTTTGGTCTTCAGAGCCTGAGCATCCCCCGACCACTACGGTGGGCGGCCAGCGTTGTGGCAAGGAGGACACAACGTCTCGTTCCCTCCATCAGGGAACTGAGGTTACATCCGTAACCAAGACGTTCCCTTTCTGTCGGTCTCTCGACGTTGTGTCGAGCCGACAGATGGGGTTCCTATGGAAAATGCCACAGCGCTGCGCCGCATCACAATTACCAGCGGAGCGACGTTGACTGGCCTGGGCGAGTCAGACGTGAGCGCTAGCGCGGAATTGTAACCATCCAGTGGAGAGGGAGGGGGTCCCAGAGCTTTTTGGAAAAAGGTGGGAAGCCCCTGCCACCGGCCGTCACAGGCAGAGGCCTAGATTCTCTAACAGCGAGAAGCCGCCCGGCACCGTAAGGGCCACTGGGTAAGCAGTAATCCCCCCTGAGGAAAAAACGCTACAGAGAGCACTATCCTACCATAGGGAGGAATCAGTGCAGACACCACATGGTCTCACCAGCAGGGGAGAACTCATGGGAGAAACGTGCGGACTGAGTGCTTAGTGATGGATGGAATGCCTGTTCTTTACCCAGTGGGGAAAGAAGGGAGGCGAAATAGCCGCTGAATGCTGCATGCCATGAATGCTGGAGCCTGAGACCTCTCACGACTGCTGCAGAGGACAGCACGTGTTGTGGCAAGAGGACACAACATCTCGTTCCCTCCATCAGGGAACTGAGGTTACATCCGTAACCAAGACGTTCCCTTTCTGTCGATCTCTCGACGTTGTGTCGAGCCGACAGATGGGGTTCGTATGGAAAACGCCACAACACTGTGCCCTGTCACAATCTCTAGCGAAGAGACGGTGACTGGCCTGGGCGTGTCAGCCGTGAGCGCTACCGCGAAATTGTAACCTACCAGTGGGTAGGTAGGGGGTCCCAGAGCTTTACCTGAAAGGTGGGAAGGCCCCTGCATTCGGCCTCACAGGCGGCGGCCTTGTTTCTCTAACAGCGAGAAGCCGCCTGGTACCGTAAGGCCACTGGGTAAGCGCTACTTCCTCAAGCGGGGGATGCGCTAAAGGGACCACTTCCTGCCGGAGGGAGGAGTTTAGTGGAGATACCAACATGGTCTCACAGATGGGGGAGAACTCATGGGAAGAATGTGCGGACTGAAGGAGTTAACCGCGAGGTGGAGGTCCACCTAGGGAAGGTCATGGGTTACCAAGGTGGGAACCAATCATGAAGATACATCAGACGGAACCGCCCTGCTGGGGGGTTACAACGTCCGGAAGCACTAGGTCCGGTTAGAGCTATGTTGTGGATATCTCAGTTGGTACCCGGCCTAAGGGGCAGGGCTGCTCTGCCCAGCCCGCCCGCAGGAGGTGCTTGCTTAGTGATGGATGGAGTGCCTGTTCTTCACCCAGTGGGGGAAGAAGGGAGGCTAGTTAGTAATCTGACCCCCTTAGGAGAAAGGGGGGAAGGTACTGTCATAGGCGTACACCCTGCTGGCCGCCAGTCTTGCCTGATGCCTGCAAAACTCGAGCCGATACCGGTTTTACGCGGACGCTTTAAGACCTCGCGAAGGTGATGGGTGTAGCCCAACCCGCAGCTCTGCAGATGTCTGCCAGAGAGGCGCCTCGAGCCAGTGCCCACGAGGAGGCTGTACTCCATGTGGAGAGAGCTCTCACCCAGTGGGCGCAGGCGATCTTAGGACAGGTACGCCATAGTGACGGCGTCCATGATCCAGTGCGCCAATCTCTGTTTGAGACAGCCCTCCCTGCTGATCTCCAAAACAGACAAAGAGCTGCTCAGAGCTCCTGTGGCTCTGCATGCGGTCCAAGCAGAGGCGCAATGCGCGTACTGGACACAACACGGATGGGGTTGGGTCTTCCTCCCCGGTGGGGAGTGCCTGTAAGTTCACCACCTGGTGTAGGGGGGTTGGACGGAACTTTGGGCACGTAGTCGGGCCGGGGTCTCAGGATATCGTGAGCATCACCGGGCCCGAGTTCTAGGCAATCTGTGGACACGGAGAATGCTTTTAGGTCCGCTACCCTCTTGAGCGCCATCCGGAGAGCCGTCTTCATCATGAGGTGAGAAAGAGCGGCATCTCCGAGGGGCTCCAGGACCACATCAAGGTTGCAAGAGGGTAGTGAGTGAGTGATGGTCCTAACCGCCGCAGGGGGTAGGCCACTCAGGATCTCCTCATCTCGTCCAGGGGCCAGACATGGAGGTTCCAGAGGTCTGGCCTGGGATGCCATAACATGCCCTTCCCCTGGGAAAGCAGGTCCTTCGTCAGGGGAATCGGCCGGTGGGAAGTGTCGTCAAGAGCATTAGCTCCGAGAACCAAGTCCGGTTGGGCCAGTATGGCGCAACTAGTACACTTGATGCTCCTCTTCCCTGACCTTGCACAGAGTCTGTGCAATGAGGCTCACTGGGGGGAAGGGGTACTTCTGCTTGTCCCACAGCCAGCTGTGCGCTAGAGCACCGTGCCGAGGGGGGCCTCGGATGGGAGTACCCTAGCGGGCAATGGGTGGTGTCCAGGGAGGCGAACAGGTCTACTTGAGTCCGCCCGAACTGTACCCAATGAGCTGGACTGCGCGGGGGTGGAGTCGCCACTCTCCGGGAGGCGTCAACTGATGAGAGAGCGCATCGGCTGTCTGGTTCTGGTCGCCTGGGATATGTGTGGCTCGCAGG
Organism: Triplophysa rosa; assembly: GCF_024868665.1. Classification (NCBI taxonomy): domain Eukaryota; kingdom Metazoa; phylum Chordata; class Actinopteri; order Cypriniformes; family Nemacheilidae; genus Triplophysa; species Triplophysa rosa. The sequence continues at coordinate 11,932,400 of NC_079905.1, read as the reverse complement.
GATCTGTTCACCTGCCGACTCCACAGGAGGAGGCGTCGGGCGAGTCGTGTTAGCTGCCGTGAACGAAAGCCACCCTGGTGGTTGATATACGCTATGGCAGTTGTGCTGTCCGCCGGACCAGCACGTGCTTGGCCTGCACGAGAGGTTGTAGAACCGGCAGTCTTGTAGTTGCTACTTGTAGCGAAGTCTGTTGATCATGAGTGAAGGCTCCGAAGAACAAAAGGTGAATGAATGAGGCACGCCGTCTCCCTTTTATACCCGGATATCCGGGGGCGGAGTCCAGCATGCAAATTTCATTCGCCAATTTTCATTGGCCTTTTCGAAGAAGTCGGAAGCGATTGGTTGTCAGGGACGAACCCCATCTGTCGGCTCGACACAACGTCGAGAGACCGACAGAAAGTGAAAGAGTCGTATATCCAGGTTTTGAATGACATGAGGGTGAATAAATGATGACAGAATTTGTAGTATCCCTTTCAGCAGAACCAGGAACCATTGACTTAGAAGATGAGGAGGAGTTCTAAGGGGGAATGATAAAAACCATGAGAAGAAGCCTCTTTTGTGCATCTTTATGAAAATTATGCTGCACCATACCCAAGAATTACTTAAACTCATCCACATTTGACGGTACAGAGAAACAAGAGCCTGGATTTTGGTGAGTTGTGCTGAGCAATGAGAGGCAGCTCATCTAACAACACAAAGACAGTCTGGTCTCGTCTGGTCCTTTTTGCCTTTGCGTACAAATGCAAAATGAACATCATCAAAAGCAAGCTTTCACACTTGACTGCTTGCCTTGAAATGATGTGTATTGTGAAGAATGCTGTACAAATAAAAAGACTTGACTAGATTTCACACCAGGTATTGTCCTTTTATATCAAGACATGGTGCCAATCATCAAATGACAGTCAGGATTTATGGGAAGCAGTCACAGAGAGGGCTACTGTACATTCCTGTTTATTTAAAATAATCCCATAGAAAATTAACAGTAATACTGTGTCAAATACTGTCAGTTGACCAAGAGCCATGCACGTCACATTTGCTTGACCAACTAAAAGAGTCAGAAGCTGTTTTTAGATCAACCTGTTTTTATTAGAAGTATTGCATCAGAAACGAATGATGAGACGAAAGTTGAGACGAAATGTTTTTACGTTTGCTTGTGGTTTTTGACTCATGCGAAAAAGAGTTCATATGAATTATGGGAGATGGAAACACATTAATTATATATGTAATTATATAAGTTATAAATAATAATAAATGAATTTAAACTAAAACCGGATGTGCTTCTGGACCAGTGTTTAAATTTAAGTGCTCTATATTAAATATTTACCATGTAAATGTGTCAAACTTGTAAACGTGTCGAAAAATACAAAACTAATTTTGAATGAACATCTAACATTGGTGTGTGATATCCCATGAAAGTGGCCCAATTAGCTGTTGTCCAACTTGGGTAATGCCATTTGTTTGTATGAATGCTTATTCACGCTGACCAACTGGTATTTCCCCACAAATGACCATTTGTACCTTGAACTCCTGCACTTTCTTGACCTCAGAGGTTATATAAACTTGTTAATGGGCTGTTGCCATTAGCAACAAAAGCAGAGAGAGGCTTGCTGTAATGAGGATGATCAAATTCTAAAATGTGCTGCCGAATTATGAGGTATGACATTACCATATGATGCACTATTTAATGGTGGTGAAGATTTGATTTGGAGGTTTGATCCTCCACCAGCTTCAACATATTCTCATTATTTCCAGTTTAAAAAAGCATAGATTCAAATGCATTGAACAATCAAAAACAACATGCATTTGATAAATGGCTAAAAATCTAAAGTCTCCATTTTTTCCATTTAGATAATCATATACAGCCACAGAGCAAACCAAGAGACCATTATTTTAATTAAGAGAATTATTTTCAGTTTTTCTGAATTTACTGTTTATAGGTGTTTGGTTTTGTAAAATGAATTCTGCAAACTATTAACAATTTTCCCCCCAAATTTCAAATAAAAATATTTTTTCTATTTGCATTTATTTGCAGAAAATGAAAACTGGAGAAACAGGTCAAAATTACAAAAAAAGATGTTCTGTATTTTTTCAGACCTCAAATACTGCAAAGAAAACAAGTTCATATTCACTTTTAAGCAATACAACAGTGCTATTTGTACATGTATTTAGGAAAAGATTAAATAAAATTGTAATCCCTGTTGGATGACTTTATGTCAACCCTGAGGTTTGATTTTGTTGAAATTCAACACACTGGACTGGAATGGCCACAATACATTTATATATGCTGATTAAATGAAAATTTGGAATGGTCTCTTAATTTTTTTTCCGAGGCTGTATATTATTTCCATATAATATTATTAATATACACTCACCTAAAGGATTATTAGGAACACCATACTAATACGGTGTTTGACCCCCTTTCGCCTTCAGAACTGCCTTAATTCTACGTGGCATTGATTCAACAAGGTGCTGAAAGCATTCTTTAGAAATGTTGGCCCATATTGATAGGATAGCATCTTGCAGTTGATGGAGATTTGTGGGATGCACATCCAGGGCACGAAGCTCCCGTTCCACCACATCCCAAAGATGTTCTATCGGGTTGAGATCTGGTGACTGTGGGGGCCATTCTAGTACAGTGAACTCATTGTCATGTTCAAGAAACCAATTTGAAATGATTCGAGCTTTGTGACATGGTGCATTATCCTGCTGGAAGTAGCCATTAGAGGATGGGTACATGGTGGTCATAAAGGGATGGACATGGTCAGAAACAATGCTCAGGTAGGCCGTGGCATTTAAACGATGCCCAATTGGCACTAAGGGGCCTAAAGTGTGCCAAGAAAACATCCCCCACACCATTACACCACCACCACCAGCCTGCACAGTGGTAACAAGGCATGATGGATCCATGTTCTCATTCTGTTTACGCCAAATTCTGACTCTACCATTTGAATGTCTCAACAGAAATCGAGACTCATCAGACCAGGCAACATTTTTCCAGTCTTCAACTGTCCAATTTTGGTGAGCTCGTGCAAATTGTAGCCTCTTTTTCCTATTTGTAGTGGAGATTAGTGGTACCCGGTGGGGTCTTCTGCTGTTGTAGCCCATCTGCCTCAAGGTTGTGCGTGTTGTGGCTTCACAAATGCTTTGCTGCATACCTCGGTTGTAACGAGTGGTTATTTCAGTCAAAGTTGCTCTTCTATCAGCTTGAATCAGTCGGCCCATTCTCCTCTGACCTCTAGCATCAACAAGGCATTTTCGCCCACAGGACTGCCGCATACTGGATGTTTTTCCCTTTTCACACCATTCTTTGTAAACCCTAGAAATGGTTGTGCGTGAAAATCCCAGTAACTGAGCAGATTGTGAAATACTCAGACCGGCCCGTCTGGCACCAACAACCATGCCACGCTCAAAATTGCTTAAATCACCTTTCTTTCCCATTCTGACATTCAGTTTGGAGTTCAGGAGATTGTCTTGACCAGGACCACACCCCTAAATGCATTGAAGCAACTGCCATGTGATTGGTTGATTAGATAATTGCATTAATGAGAAATTGAACAGGTGTTCCTAATAATCCTTTAGGTGAGTGTATAGTGAACACCTTAATGTATAGTTAAAATGTATGTGTGATTTATCCAAAGGTTTATCGTCCAGTAATCAGCTATAAGTTTCACATTATTGCCCTTAGCTTCAGCATCTCTGGCTTATGGAGATTAGCAAACCACATTAATGCATTCTACAGGTGTTCCCACGGCAACCATCAAGTCAACTCTCGCAGGATCTGCCTTCCTGTGTCAGAAATTAAGACACCCATCACATCTCCTTTACGCTATGGCGACAGCACAAGGTGAAAATATTCATCCCAAAAAAGGCATAAAATCGGAGGGAAAAAGCAAGGCGATGTTGACAGAACTAGGCTAGTTAGAGCGCACTGATCTGACCGCCATATCAACAGTAAATCAGGGCTCCTATCTTTTTACTCACTCAATCTTTTCTCTCTCCTGCAGGCAGAAAATTGTGTTAATGCTTCACTAACACATGTCAGCCAAACTAAACGCTGCCCTGATGAAGCCGTGATCGGACAGAGAGGCTGCGAGGGGAATGGGAATGCGGGGCCGAACGCATGAAGCTCTTGACATTGACTGCCTTTCACAACCCAAAAATGGCAAACGTGGAATCTGAAGCGCTGGGGTCTTGGGTCAAATTAATTAAAATTGATGATACTTAACCTTGTCAATATGATCAGCATGTGGAAATCACAACAAATGGTTGGGGTACAATGAAAGCATTGCACTATTGACTACCATAGTAGGAAATTTTGCATTATACATTTCTTTTTCACAAAGGAAGATTTTTTGAAGAATGTAGGAGAGCAAACAGTTTGGGGGCACTTCTGTCTACTGTTGTCATTTTTCCTACTACATTTATTTACGTGTATTAATTTGGCAGACGCTTTTATCCAAAGCGACTTACAAGTAGGATAGCATATAAACATTTTGTCAACACGCTAAACAGTACCGTTAGTTTACAAGGCCATGCTGCTAGGAGGATTAAAGCTGGAGTAAGCAAGACAAAGACAAAAGACATAGACAGTTATTGGTTAGTCAAATAAATGCAGAACAAGAATGTTTTGAGCTGTTTTTTGTTGTTGTGAAGGATGCTGCAGTTCAGGTGGAGGCTGGTAGTTCATTCCACTACAGGGGAACCGAATGAGTAAAGGTTTTTGAAAGCGATTTGGTGCCTCGCAGTGATGGAACAACCAGGCGTCGCTCATTTTCAGACCAAAGATGACGGGAGGGGATGTAGACCGGGAGCAATGAGTTAAGGTAAGGGGCGAATTTGCCGTTATCGTTCTGAAGGCCAGTGTCAAAGATTAAAGCTTGATGCGGGTGGCGACTGGCAGCCAGTGAAAGGAAATCAGGAGGGGTGGTACATGGGTTCTTTTAGGCCGATTGAAAACTAGACGTGCAGCTGCATTCTGGATCAGTTGCAAGGGCTTGACTGCATTGGTTGGAGGGCCGGCCAGTAGAGAATTGCAGTAGTCCAGTCTTGATATGACCAGAGCTTGGACTAGCAGCTGAGAGGACTGCTAAAATAGGAACGGCCTATATGAATGCAAGATCAAATCTGCCTTTTGCCGAACCATATTTTCACATCACAGATCAGATCATACAGGCATTTATTTTCAACAAAATTAAGAAAATATTTGAAAAATGGCTACATTACTTTGTTTACCTTGCTGTGTCGAAACGGAATGAAGTTTAATTTATATGTACTCTGAATGAGCTCTTCAATGTCAATCTGATTGAGGTGGCCAAACAAATGATGGAAGGCGAGATTACCTGACTTGCTATGTCACTGTTTTTTTCCCTTTAAATGATAAGACACAGATAACACAAGACTGGTATTAGCAAAGGAAAAATGGCTTTGATACTAAACTGTTGTCTATTATGGAGTGATTGCAGAATTGGCAACAAAAGCTCTTAAAAGTATCCCTACTCTAACATGATGTGAGAATTAATCAAAGACAATCACTGCATAGAGACATAATCCTGCCCTAATGGACTTCAACCTTTATATGGTGCTGAAATGTCAGATTTATATTTATAAAGGCTAAAGATGGCATTCTCTCCTTGATGGATGCTGAGGCTCAAGTTAGGGCTGGATGATAGCATCATGGGGCCCTGGGGCACAAACATCAAATGTTAACAACAGTGGATGTTTATGCACCTCAGTGCTGGAGGATCAGGGTCTGCATAACATTTAGTTGGGGGTAATGATGGTAGGGTCATTTATTATTTTTATTTTTTCATTTGATTCAGGTGCAATCATAAAACAATGAAATTTCAGTGGGCGATGCTTATCCAGAGGTTGGGTTGGGATTTCTCTCTTGTTCCATACTTGGGGGTTCTGGAAGTTTGTGGCCCAGGGACATGTGCCTATAATCCCTCACCAGCTCAAGAATGTATACCACATGCAAATTTCAAGGTTGTAGGATTGTTAAAGAATGATTTCAACATGCATTTATGCATTTGGCAAATTGCTATCAACACTTCTGGTTTGAGGATACAGTCAAACAACAAAAAGGGGACAACATGCAATTTTTTCACAATATGAAACAAATCAACAAATGCTTTTCATTCCATTCCTCCATGCTTTTTAAGAGCAAACCGAGGTGTAAAGTGTGTTGAGCTGGATCACAGCCACACACGCACATCATTATACTGGAGCGAGACCCAATTTGCATTACAATTGCCACCACCACCATGTTTCTCACATACAGCTTGAGCATCGCTGCACTCACCCACAGCCAGACATCTAAATGCAACTGCACAGAAGACAGCTTGTGTTTCTCATATACAGCATAAAGTCCAATCTGGAAAACTGAATTCCTTTCTTAGTATTTTGTCTTGTTTTTCAGTACAAATGTTTAAACTTGAAAGGCACATGAGAAGCAAGTCTTGTTTGCTAAAAAAGTATTAAAATTTGTTAAATATAAGATAAATATCTGCCAATGGGTTGACAAAAATAAATTCATCTCAAAGGATTATTTGTATTTTTATGTATTTATTCATTGTGCTGTAAAATCACCACACACACATATATTATATAAACACAAACCTTTATTTTGCTATTGATTAATCACAATTAATCGATTTTACAGCACTATTTACTTATTTTTATTTACTTTATTTAGGCTACTCGTTTTTTTTAAGGCTTTTCACCTTTGTATTCCCAGAGGACAGTGGAGAGAGACAGGAAGAGATAGGGGAGGAATAAATGCAGCAGATCTGGAAAAGAAGTCTGGTCACCCGAAGTGCATCCGCAGCACATATATCTGAATCGCCATCCACACAGCAAAATCGCCAGTGTTAAAAAGGTCAAATTAACACTCACAGTGTATATATAATCCACACTCTCAAAGTGTGTCCAACATTTTTACTTGTTTTAAGTCTTTTTCCTTCTCATGTAAGTTAATCTTGATTTTAAAATGTTTAGATATTGCTACTAGAAAACAAGACAAAAATTCTGCGTAAAGGAATATTACATCACTTCTTTTTATTGGGCTAAACATTGTGTAGTAGGTAACTGTTATCTGGACACTTGACATTTAAAGTCCCTGTGAACCGGAAGTTGCGATTGTTTTTACTTCTGTATTCTGAGGCATTTCCAAGTGAAAATGAATTTTGAATGAAAAAAATAGTGGTTGTGGCTTGCGTTTTGCGAATTGATTGGATGTATTAAAACAGCCATTGAATTTTTAAATGGAACTGGGAGCAGACTGAAAGTTAAAGGGGAGGAGTTAATGGATGCTCTGCCAAAGCCGTCTAACATACGTCATTTAAGATGGATAGTCACTAAAGGGTGGAAGTGCATTTTCAGATTTCAACCGAAGATTTTGAGTGCACACACATTTTGAAAACATAGATAAGCTGCAATATTTCATGAAAAAATAAGATTTTTTAGTGTGTGAAGGCGGAGCCAGGTGTACGTGCGCTGATGTGAGGCTGCAGACAGAGTTGATAAAAGCATTAAATCGCATGTACACAAATTAGAGCACAAAGACAGAAATGGCTTAAGTGTTTCTTAAGATTATTAGGTGTCTGTAGACGACAGAACTAGTAGCTACATTGTTAGAACATCTCGCAGAAAATTCTCTGCCTTATTAGGTGGTGAGCTCGCTATGCTGAGTGTCTCATGTAGACTTTCTCATACGCGTGCAGACGCGTTTTCATCATGAACACATGCCGTATTTTGAGTGTTGTTTAGTCACAATATCTTCACACAATCATTCAGAAATGTTCGTTTTGTGAGACTGTACAGCCCAAACACGACCCATCCATGTGGAAAAACCCAAGTACACATGTCTGTACTGTGGTACTTTCGTGCTTGAGGCAGTGGGGAGAGATTATGCACAAATATACGTAAACATTGCCAAAGTGAAGATCTGCCCTTACAATTCTGCAGTTTGAGCTAATTTTGTTATTAGCATGCCTATTATTGGCATTTTGACTGTTTATTAGTACTTATAAAGCACATTTTCTGCATGACCATACTCTACATCCCTAATCAAACCTAACAACTACCTTACTAACTATTAATAAAAAGCAAGTTAAGAGTTTATTAGGGAAAAAGTCATGGATAATGGTTTGTTAATAGCGAGAATTGCCCCCTATACTGAAGTGTGACCTACATTGGTTATATTTGAAGAACCAAAGAAATAAGTTTATGTATCAGGGAAATGCGTCAATGCTTTCCCATGCAAAAATCATATATATAGTATTTGACTAATATACCGTAAATGTGTCCTATGGTGTGACAGCAAAAAGTTAGAAAAAACTATGAAGATACATCTTTCTAACGCTATGTTGTAATATTAATGTTAATAATATAAAATAATTTTACTAATTGTTTGTTTTCAAATTTTTTGCACATACACTATTTGCAATATTTACAAATCTAGCATTTAAGTGAATTCATAAATTTAGACATGTGAAGAAGATTTTCAGATTATTTTTCATGTCCATATTGTGAATCATTACAACAGTCTGCAAATCTTTAATCATAACCATATTATGTATACATTGTTTACTAACTACAAATAGGACCTGTTTAAAATGAAATGAAAATCAGTTTATTTACAAGTTATGTGATAGAGATGATGACTTAAAGGTGTGGAACAATTATATTTTTTAATATTATTTGTATTATAACTATTTATAATAACTCACAACATCATTGCAGATTAAATATGAAATAGTATTTTTTTTCCTTAATGCTAAAGGCAATACGGGGACATGTGTTTGGTTCCATCTTGCCAGAACTGAGCATCAACATTATTTCTGAGTGTCTATTTTCTTCGGTATCGCGACTCAAGTGTTAAAAAACACCAGAGAGTGCAGCTATCACATGAACTTATGCTGATTGTGATACTCATATTTTTCAGATGGTAAGACGAGGGCATATCATCACACAAAGAAAACACTGGTATTTCAGGGACCATGAAAGAAAACCCAAGTTTTGAGGAAACGTCCTCATGCACAATTCAAGCAACTCATTAAAGTGTTTCAGCCGTTGGAATGTTCTCATTTCCTCTCTCCGCTCTGACTCTGTATCTCTCTCACAGACAGAAAAAGTAATTTAATCCTTTCTCCTCATTTATATTGTGCTTTCAGCATAATCTATGTGTGGGTAATGCTATAAATATAATGGGTGAGATTAATCTTGTTTACACTTCAAGACAAACTTGTCATTCTGTTAGGTATAATAGTCACAAAAATACTAGGCTTCTGAGATGTAGTAATATTGTCCTGAGGTAAGATTGCAACAATATCAAATGCGTGCTGACTTAAATGATTGACAGCTTGTTTATAGCAAGAATATGGCAATACAGCTCTTTTTAATTAAATTGGTGGTGTAAAAGGTTCTTTAAAGGGCTCATATGAATATTTTCTTAAAGCAGCACTTGTTTCTGTCCTCCAGATCTATTCTATCTCTCAATCTTTCTTAAGGTAACATTTAATAGCTCCTGTAGCTCAACAGGTTTGATTTCTGGGAATACATGTAAAATAGCAATGTATGTCAGATACTTTAATGGAACTTTGTACTTCAAATAAAAAAAGTATATCTTAAAATATCACCACCAAAAAAATCATGCTTTTGTTCTTTTGTCATTTTTATATCTAATCCATTTCGAAATAAAGCAACAAAAAATGCCATCAGTGGAACAGTGATTGTGAGGGGAGTTGCAGTTAAACATGCTGTGAAGTTCATTCGGAAAGGTGACATTTTTTTTTTACAACACAATGAAAAAGTGTTTCTGCTTCTCACCACTCACAGGTTCAGTGGTGTGGCAAACATCTGTAATGCACTTCTTTTCCTTTGTGGGAGTAAAGACAGCAGGTTTACAGTCCAACGAAATCTTGCTAAATGTCAAGTATTCTGCTAGAACATCCAGATCTAAGACTATTTGCACAACACTGTGTAGGCCTAAACTAAATTAAAATAAATGCATGCGCACTTATCTACATGTACTGTTCTGTATGAGTTTGGCTTCTCCAAAGTGATTAAAGGGCCATTCACATTATAATGATAACTAACATTAAAACTATATTCAGGGGTGCACATAAGTTTTTCTATCTGGTTCTCAAGAGAGCACCTGGAGATTCGGTTTGGTGCTCACATTGCACGTAGTGTGACAAATTATATTTACCTATTAAAAATAAAAGTAAAAAAGTAGTTACATTTTAATGAACAATAAACAAAATAATAAAGTGGGATAATACTATATTTGTCATGACTCTGTCCTTCCTGTTACGAGTTCTCATGCTCATTGGACAGAGTCGTGACAGAACCACGTCTTGCGGGTTTATGTTGCGTTTTGTGTGGAGACACGTGGCTTTGTTGTCACTTTCGCCGGGTGTCATCCTGTCTTGTCTCTCAGCCCCGCCTTCCTGTCTCCCGTAATCTTGCTTTGAGTGTTAATCCCAGTCATCTGCCCGTCACCTCCCGTATGTAATTACCCTTCGTTAGTCTTCCCACATATAATGCCCCTTTGTTCTCTGTCCTTTGCCGGTTTGTTGTTGTGCTTACTACGTGTCAACTACTCCATGTCTATTACCTCGTGTCCCTCGTTCTAGTAAGTCTCTAGTTGTTCTTGTTTTCACTGGTTCCCTGTTCTAAGCCTTATTCCTACCCCTTTGTAGAAGGGTATGGTGTTTGTTTATTTTCTACCCCTCAAGTTTATTCCCCCACGTGGGAAGAGTTTATTTTGTGTTATTTTTTGACTCCTTACCTGTTTTCCCCCTCGTGGGATTTTGTTTTATGTGTTTGTGTTTTTGTTAAATAAAAACATTTTTTTGTACTCCCCTGTCTGCGACTGGGTTTTGCCAAACCGATCCGTGACACTATTTATATTACTTTAAAGTACACTTAAAATACAATGATAATGTATTTCTTCTTGTTTTTCTTTTTACATTAGTAAATATTAATTTTCAACGCCAATTTTGAAACCTAAAACGACAACCTTTTTGGTTTTTGGCAGGTTGCTGGGAAGTGCACTTGCGAGCCCACATGGAGACTTGCGGTGCGGAGCTATCGAGTATAGCATAGAGAAACACAAGCTGCGTGCAAGTGTCAAGTTTAAACAGCTTGTCCTTTTAGAAAGTTTAAGAGAAGCGGTGTTTTGGACGTGCAGTGCAGCGCAGTGCAGTTCCAGACATTCACAGAGGCTGCGCGTGCCGCGTGCTTCTCTAGTAACGAAAGCAGAACCAACAAAGGTGGAGCTACCAATACTCCGTTTTTCATCATTTACACCCAGGTCCCGTTTATCACCGGGAACAAACGAGATATCAGTAGTTTTAGCAGCATTCAGTACAAACGGAAATCTTATCCAGTATTACATTTAGTGGGTCTAAAACAGTGATTGTGCATCAAAAGGTTTCAACCATGTCAGTACGCAAATGAGCGTTCTAAACTTATTTACAGAGCGCATTTTTAATTGTGGTCGCGCATGCGCACCTGCGTACCACTTATGTGCATCCCTGGTTATATTTACATCCACACCAGCAGACTCTCGCGTGCTGCATTGTTCCCAATCACTAAAATGAATGTAATGACCTGCTGCTAATGCTTTTGTTTTCATTCCCGAATGTCTTTTCTCCAAAATATGATAGCAAAGCACAGTACAGGCTGGACGCTCTCTCTGAAGGCTAAAGATGTGATCGTGTCCGGGATTTAAAGTGTGTATTTGACCATGCAGCTTTACTCCAACATATAAAGACTACATCCGTATAATATTCCGCTGTAAACACACCGCTTTCCGACCGCTAAAGTCTTTAATTCCGACATAAAACCTGCACCGCGATCATCAATAGACAAACATTAGAGATTCGCCAGAGACTGTTTAACAGTATATTTTATCGTTCATCAGCTGGGAAAAAAATCATCCTGAAAGTGATCCCACAGATATTGTTCACTGAATCTTTATCGTTATAGCTGTGATGTGAACCCTGCTATTCCCTTAAATTAAGAACGATAAGCCTTATAGTTATAACGTGAACACTACATTACGTAAGGGATGTTGTTATTGGGCAGCCGGTTGTTATTGCAGAAATAAACCCCGACAGTGTGACCAGGACCCGACGCGAAGCGGAGGGTATTGTTATTAATATTATTACATTGCTGCTTGCCACATGAGAATAAAACTGGACATAACATGTGAAATATTTTATTAGCTCATTTTTACCGAATGCAGACCTTCCGCGAGGAAAAGCCGTTTAGTTTCGGTTTTAAAGTAAGAAACAACGTTCAAATGTCACGAACAGGCAAATTGGTTTAATCATTTGTAAATATAATGTCATATATGTTATTAAAAGACCTATTTATAATTAATTTTTGTGTAATATTAAACTGCCCCTCTCAAAATGATTTGCAGCATCCGGGTTACAGGGTGTTATTAGTTTTGAGCGGTTGTTATTTGAAAATAACAACCCTTGAAATGTCGCTGGCCAATCAGAATCAAGCATTCAAACGAGCCGTTTAATAAACTGAACTACCTACTTATTTGCAATATTTGAAAGTGTTTGAAGAACACATGAAAGCAGACAGTCAATACCCACATAACAAACGGTGGCTCAGGTTAACTGATAAACAAACTGGCTGAACCCTATTTCACAAATAACTCTGACATTATGACTGCAATTTCTCTAAAGTTTCTCTTTGAGTCACTGGTCTGTCTGTTTCACCCTGGTGCTTTATGAGGTTTATGGGGTTATACAATATCAAATAAATAAACAATATTAAAGAGTTGTTTAGACAAGATTTAAAGATTGATATATAATGTCTAAAAATTGAGATAACAAAAGAAAATCAATGTTTAGGCCATTTAATACAAGAATATTAACATACTGTACTTGTGTGTATGTTATGTGAACTTGAATATAAGCACTTTTAAGATTTGTTTACATCTGTCACTGAGCACTGAGCCATAAGCCCTTGTGACTGAATCATTTTACTTCGTGTTTCAGATTGAAATAACTACTACTTAGAATCGGTGTTGGAGCTGTATTTAGTGAATGTGAGTAAGTTATGTTTTGAATAGTTTAGTGTTTTTATGTGTTACTTCAAATGAACCCACACTCTTAGAAATAAAGATGCTTCACAATGCCATAGAAGATAATGGTTCCATAATGGTTCCAGTTTTGTCTAAATGGTTCTATTAAGAACCTTTAACATCCGATGAACCTTTATGTTTCACAAAAGGTTCTGTGTGGTGAAAAAAGGTTCACCAAGTAAGGTAATAAAAAGGTAATACGGAGATGGTTCTTTAAAGAACCTTTGACTTTGAGAACCTTTGAGAATGATTCTTTGTGGAACCAAAAATGATTCTTCAATGGCATCGCTGTGAAGAACCTTTAAAGCACCCAGGAACGACCCGTGACATAAGCAAACACAGCACCAAACACATCATCCTCCATCGTTCTGTTGTTTGGTCGGATGCACTTAAATGACGTCGCTGTTGATCGGCTTACGTCACTAGATACTTCCTTTTGACGGTGCAAACGCAATAGGGAAAATGGCTTGAGGGAAAACTTAGTTCGCATAGTACAGCCCTCTTTACTTGTTTCGGAACTTTGTTCCTGAATTTATCCGGTCAGAAAGCACCAGTTGTTACTAAAACGTTTTTTTTTAGCTGAGTCGACTTGGATATTATAATAATACTGAGAATGAAGTTGTTATGTCTACACATAAAGATACTTAACAGAAAAAGTACATTTGTTTATTTGGATATTTGGCTTTTTGATATGGTAAATTTGAGTTAACTAGTCTGAAACTGACATTAAGTCATTTTACTTCAAACACTGTATTCTGAGGCTCTCAAACCAAGCCACCCAATGTAAAAAGATGCATAAAAGGTATCTTTAAAAAGAGCTTTCAGGAGTTAAAAAAGCCCCAGAGAGTACTGGCTTCTCAGATTGACCTCAGTAAATACAGGACAAATATAGTTTGCATCCTGTCTTTCTAAAATTAGCTTTGTTATGTGACAAGGGTTATTTTTCAACCTCTTCATTATTCTAGAATCTAAGCATGAATAAAGTGGCTTGCAGAGCTAGAGAAACAGCACACCCTATTCTCACAGATAAAGAACTTAGATTATGTCTGTAAATATTTGTTGGTCATCATTATATTTACAGGTCAAGACCAAGGCAGGTACATCAGAAAAGAAGTTTAGGAAGCAGTAATAGAGTACACGGGTTGCCAAGTAACTGACAATGTTGCTGTTGACAGTATCTACACGGGTGACATGCACTGGTAGCCACTGGGTCACAGCATCATGGATTATAAAAATGACATACTCCAAATGACAGGAAACAAACAGGCTTATTTATTTCTCCTTTCATTTAATCTTTCGTTCGGTCTGCCTCTAATGAAGTTCTTGGAAATGGAGAGTTACTAGTTTAGCTGTGTTCAAAAGTTACCAGCTACAGAACGAAGAGATTGTGGCTTTGCACTTTGTCTTCAACCCTGACAAAATTAATTCAGCTATTGTATGCCGGTTTTTCAGTCTTTAAATAAACATTCGTTTTGAATATTGTGTCTTTTTCTTCTTCATGGGAAGACAGATTAGTTTGTTCAAAAGATCTGCACATGTGGACACAGCCTTTAAAAGGCCCAGAAATGTGCAAATGAAAAATGTCTAAGGATTATTATGCTCCTAAAGAAATCTTATACAGTGTATCCAGCAGCTATTTTAGATGCAACAAAAAGAAAGGTGTTGTCCAGTTGCCAGAGAAGAAAAGTACAGTACAAAAGTACAGTGAGAGATGTCACTGCTATGGCAGTCAGCAAATTCGCTGAAACGAAACAAAACTTCTATACTTTTGACTGCCAGTTTATAGTGCAACATTGGAGCTGAAATAACTACAGAAAGAAGTGAACAGGAAGAATTACACTCCTGGACCTCCTAGAAGTTTTTTAGCCATACGCTCTAAAACTTGTTGGGTTATTTTCATCCCCGTTTTGGCTCAAAAATGGACAAACCCAACTGTTGAGTTTAATTAACCCAGAAAATGTTTACACTTGACCCAACAATGGGTTAAAACAACCCAGCATAGGATAATTTATAAACCAACAGTTTGGTTTGTCCATTTTTGACCCAACACTGGGTTTAAAATAACCCATCATTTTTTATAGTGTAGAGGATGTTTATTGTCTAATGTCATGTTGGTTTTTCCATCACTGTCTCAAGAGACATAAATAGATAACTTTATAAATAGCCCATGTAAATAAAGGGAATAAAGTTTCCTTTGCGAATGATTTTAAGTGAAGTAGATTTAAATATAACAAACGTTCAAATGTAAATAAGGCCTTAAAGCTTTTGTGTTATTTAGAAACAGTAAGTAATTAGCAATTCTGCATGTTCCGTTGTAATAAAAAACAACACAACATAGGCTAATCTAAAAGAAAAATACAAAAGATGTGCATTGACCAGTAAACACTGAATTGAAATGCAGGGGAGAGCAGGGATAATTGTAACACTTTATTTAGAGAATGTTTAGCCTAGCCCTAAAGCTTTAAAAATGTACTTCAAGCAATCGTTTCAGCATGTCAGTAGTTATTAACTGTGACAGTTACATTTACAACAGTGTTTCATACAATACACAATTGTTAAACTAGTATTTTTGTTACATTTACAGTATAATAACTAGGTCGCAAACATGCTATCATGCTTTAACAAAACTTTTTTTTCTCACAGACAACTTTTCCTAAAGATATACTGCTCAGGATTTCCCATTTTTCATTAGAAATAAATAAAATACCAAAATTAAGCCAGTACATAAAAACGTTTTCATGCTTAAACCTGAATCACTACATTAAGTCTACAAAACTTTAACATTCAGAACTTGTACTTTCCTCTAATGATCAGTGATTCTATGTATAGATTGTAAGATATAATGATCACAGACAACCGTGGAGCAACCATGGATTTACACAGATGTAAACATCCAAGTAAACATCTCAAATAACTTGCAGTTTTATGTTTCAACCACAATGGTTCATGTTAAAAGCCCAGAATTATGTACTACTTTAAAAAAATTTTGCATTTTGTGTTATTTTATTAATTTTATTTATTGTGAGGCAGGGGTTTTCAAACTGGTGTCCGGGGACCTCCAGAGAGTGTTTATGTCTTCTTTATTTGCTTCACGCGTATTATTCAGAATTTTCTTTATATAGCTGTCATGAAAATTTATTACATATGAAGGTCAATACAGTAAAATAAATTGGAATTGAAAGCATTTCTCCTCCAATTTATACATTCAACAATACTCTAACTGTATGTTGCTTTTAGAATATCACAATTATATCTAAAATGTTTCTTACATCATAAAGTTTGAAAATCCCTGCATTAAGATATAACTCGTTCTGTTATAGCTGTCTGACATCTAAGTAGTAAAAAAGGCTCAATGTTAATATTTATACTAACTAAGTGGTATATTTGAATGTAATACTTCTTTAATGTGATGGATGCTTGTTTCTATTTCTTGTCTTTTTCATGTTTTTTGACCTATTTGTTATTTGTCCTTGGATTTTTAAAGGTGGTGTACAAAAAACAAAAAAGATTATTATTGTTAAGACATTAGCAATTCATTTCACATTTTCAAGTGAATGGTAATATCTGTACAAGTTAACCAGTTAACTCTGTGTAATCACTGTAAAACTATAGCACCTGATCTTTATCTTCCTTTTTCTAGGGGCTACAAAACCATTGAACACTTAATGTAGACTCACAGCCGGTGTGAGCAATTTAACACACATGTCATAAAGATTTTTTTCGATTAAGTGACATTTTCCTTGTTGCAGCAGCCATGTATATTTAAAGGCAGAAAATAGGGCTGGCTCGTTTCATTTGTCGCCTTTCTGATAGTGTATAACGTTGTTTCCCCTGTGCTTGACTGGCCCCTGAACGATTCTCCCCCCGGCACCACGGGCCTTTATTAGAACTCTATTGGTGCTTTTAATGTGAAAATGCAATAAAGTCATTTCACGCCGCGTTGAACAACCTCCATGTGTTATTGCCAGCCCCCTATGTTATTGCAGGCCCTCTGTGACTTTTCTTGTGGGTGGGGGAGATTGTTCTCTCCTCTCTTTGAGTTGGGCATCCTTTTGAGGTAAAGATATGTTTGCACAACCAATGCAGACCCGAAATAAAAGCATTTTTACATAAATCTCGATAGCAAAATGTAGATTAATGAAGTGCTTCTAATAAACCTAGTAACTTTGCACTTATTGTATTATTGTCCTTGTATGACATATTGCTTTACTGCTTTGGATAAAAGCGTCTGCTAAATGACTAAATGTAAAAGTAAACCTGAAGAGGCCTCACTTTTCTTCATTGATTTGATTGCATCTATGGCTGTTTTCCATTTGGTTCCACCTTTTCACATTGTACTTTGGTTCTAAAATATTCAGTGCCATTGCGTCATAAAATGCAATTGAACCTCTATTTGTCTGTTGTTGTTTTCTCGTGGATGTCGTGAGATAATTGATCTCCTAAAGCAATTTCTTCAGAGACGAGCAACGATGAGAAATACAATAAACTCTAACAAGTGTGATTGGGGCATGCAAAGATTACATGTCACCCACACCGCTTCATTTCTGCGATTTAGGACGGATTGCCAATTGGGAACCGTACGAGAGTTCACATTTCAGTGGTGAAAACTGCTTTCCCAACAAACTAACAAACTAAACTCTGGCATCAAATAAACATCAAATGCTGTAGCCTGAAAGTTTGTTGAAACTCTAGTTTGGTTAGAAAGCTTTTTGTGTCATAAAGAAAGGCTGCATTCATATCACTTCTAGCTATCTATTTGCAGATAAATTAGGATAGCCACAACTCGCTCATTTCTTCCACAAACACTCTTTATCTATTGCCTCAAGATTTAAGATTGTGGATAACTCTGCGATTAACATTATCTGCATTCAGCACTTTTATCAGTCAGGGCATTTTGCATAATTCAATGACCAATAATCGCTCTGCATGCTTTAGAATGAACATTATGTAAAACACACAGGAAAAAAGACAGGCAAAACTAAATGAGCTTGACGTCTTATCGATATAATTAACTGTTCTGAATATGTAGTATTTCAAAAAAAGTATTTTCCAAATCAGAGTGCAGTTTTTAAACTGTCATTGGACAGAAATTATTCGATGTGACATTTGGGAGCTCCTCACCTGATTTTGTATTGGCGATGATTCTCCTCAACAGAGGACAGCAAAATCTTTAAGTCAATAATGTTGACATCTCATAGCAAATGCTACTGTCATAAAAAGCTACTGCTGCCTAGGCTGACTGCTTTTTGGCCACTTCATAAAACAGGACGAATAGCATTGTGTGAAAAGCAAATAGCATGAATGTGAAAGGCTAATGCAAACTAATCAAAATTTTTATTAAAACTTTCATGGAAAGAAACAAGAAGAGAGAATGCACACACTTCATTAGAAATAAATGCTAGATTCCAATGAACCTAGAAGATGGACAGAGAAAGAGTGAAAGTATTAAAATGCACTCCAACAAGCAATACGGGTCTTTTTTCATACAAAATGTGTCTTCAGAATACATCTATGAGTATATCAACGCATTGTTTAACTTTACTGTCTATAACACCAATGTCCAAAAGCTTTCCAGGCACCATTAGTGACACTTTACATTTATAATATACTTTACTTTTTTTTATTTTATCATTATGGAAATGCATGTATTGTTGATCTTTACTTTAAGTGTGTGCTACAGTAGATTGTAAACAGGGACCGGAGAAACAACCATATTAGATCTAATTTGATAAAACTGCTCTATTTGACCGTTCAACTGGGTCTGAACTGATTTCAAAATCCTTATATGCGTAACTTTTAATGGTTTATGATATTCATACATTTTTATTGTCTGTTTCAAGAGACTAAAACTCATTGGAAATCAGTGGAGCTGAATTTAAGTTTTATGCATCAAAAACCTTGATAGTGAAGCCAAAGAACAAATATACAAAAATCAATTTCATTTTAATTGACTCAAATTTATAGTGTCTGTTTTAACTTTCTCTTCATAATACTCAGATTTTTTTTATTTCAGGCTCCTTGAATTTTTTTACCTTATATATTACCCTACTTTACCTTACCATACCTTACCCTACAGCTTTTTTGGTCTATAAACCAAGTTGCAGGTTTTAGCATCTCTAAAAGCCATTAAGCTTTTTTACACAGTCAATCTTATTGTTGTTATGATTGTTATTTGTAATTAAATCATTGTAATGAAAGCACTGCTGTCAGCGACCGAAATTAACACCTTAACACCACGAGCGCCTTGACCACCCATTATTAAAGAGAGGAAAAGATGTCCGGAATTAAATAAATTGAATAGACTTTAATCACATCTCATTATTGAACGGCCTTGATTCGGAGTGATGTTGAGAGGGAAAGTGAATGAAAGAGGCAGAGCTGAGGGATTGAATGCTTCTGGAGAGGGAGCCGAGGTTCACATCAGTATCGTATCATGGCAACAGAAGCAGATGGAGCTGAGCTGGAAGACGTGGGTGTCAAAAAAAGATGTGCTTTTTACTGAGCCTGGATTTAGTCATCGCAGAGAGACTTTGACAGATGGATAGATGCACAGAAAAACTCATGCTCATTCGCATTCAATGCGACACGAACCGCACGACCGACTCAGATAATGAATGAGTCGCTGTCTGCCCTGACCATCATGAATTCCCACCGACATTCTTAACAGAAACATTGACATGAGGAGTATATGTTTACTGTTATCGACATCCACACTACTAACTTTACAACCGAATGTGTTGATGTTCATTAAATTTTCATTGTAAATATATGCCCTATATATATATAGCCTAGAATTCATATATAGGTAAACATAATATATTATCTGTTATCACACAACATAAGAGGGTTTTTTTTAGAAATATGAAGGGTATATGAAATATGATATGAGTATTTGATATTCAAATGCCATCCATAAAATTGTGTATTTTATCTGATACAGTGTTACTCGTCTCAGTTTAATACAAATTCCAATTTATGAGCTAGTGAGATTTGCTTCTTTCAGAAATTCTTAATTATGCCCAAACCTGTCATCCCAGCTCTCTGAACTCATGTTATGATCAAAGTCTTATTTTGTGTCTAACCACAGTGAGAGTTCTTACCTGTTTTTTTTTCTCTTTTGCCTTAATAGCACTGATGATTTGTCTCATGAAAGCATGTGGTAACTGCTGTGCTCTTTAACTATACATTAACTTCCTGGCAGGACTCCATCTGTGGATGAGGCCTAGTTGTCCTGATGAAACTAGATTCACTGAACCCCTATCCGAACTGTTTCTGTTCTCTTTTGACCAGTCAGCTGGCTACTTTTGATGGCTTTTTACATATCTGCTACTTACTGGTGATGTCACAGGAAATGAGTACTTAACACTAATCATGAAATGAAGCAGGTGAGATGTTTCCACTAGCCTTCGAAAGCATCAGAGAACAAACTGAAGATAAACAAGAACTGAGTCATGCATTAAGAATGATTGTCAAATTTCTTGTCAAAATTTCTTTTGTCCACAGCGTGATTTCTCATTATATGGAATTAATCTTTATTGTCATTGTATGCACGCGGTGGTACAAACAACAAGATGTGTTAAATATAGAGCTGTCAAATGATTAATCACATCCAGAACAAAAGTTTGTGTTTATAAATACAAACACAACCACATGAATACATATTTAGGAAATATTTAAATATATTTATTTATATTTACCAATAATTGAAATTATAAATAAATGTTTATACATTTTTAGATTTTTCTTAAATATATGCATGTATGTGTATGTGTTAATAAATACTAAATTATTATGCACAGTACACAGATATATATATTATGTAAACACAAACTTTTATTCTGGATGCGATTAATTGCGATTAATCGTTTGACAGCCCTAATTAAATAATATGAAAAAGCAGAGAATTTCACAGAAAATCACTTTAAAAGAAAATGTGCGATTAAAACAAGTTATTTTGATTAGTGTTTTATGCCATACGACAGTAAAGAAAGGAGACAAAATAATTATGAGTTGGGTTCATAGCACTCATAACACCTTATACAGTCTAGTAAATATATAAAAGGAAAATATATTTGAATGAAAATATAACACAATGCTAGTCACAAATGCAATAGCTAGAAATATTACATGTTTTTTTTCTTAACTTTGGACAGTAGTTTTGCACATCCAAATTTGATCAATTTCACAGTATTCCACACACATCTTTTAGATTTTACAAGCATATTACTGCTGTTACAGCTCTACAACACTCCTCATTTCTGCAGCCCCATGCTTCTTTGAGTCATCTCACAAAATGTGTCTGAAAATGGGAAATCATTTAGTTCATAATGAAACCCATTTTTGAGCTCCATAATGACGAGGGCTCTTCTTTAAGGGGACACATGATTAATTTGTTTCGGAGAAAGCCTGAGAAGGTAATTAAAACAATGACACGTTTGCCCCATATGAACTTGTACAAATTTTCTCGTACATGGCTTGAGGGATGATATGCGTCGCCTGTGTTCGGGGCTGGCCGGTTCGATATCATTCTTCGCTTTAGTTATATGACCTTACACTCATTTAATTTAGCGAGAGAGTATTTATGGAGCAAGAAAATTTCTGAGAATTTTTCGCTTGGAGTCAGCACCAAAGTCATTTGTGCTCATAATTTCTGAACGTTACCTTAAATTATATCACTTTTTCATTGCCCTGTAAAATGGGCACATACCGAGACAATTGCACTTAGCTGCAGTGGTACCTCCTTTGGTATTTTAATTCATTATGCAATTATATAAATGAAACCATAGTTTTTTTCCAAAGAAAGTGACCCACTGTCTGAAAGAAATGTTCAGGGTTTAGCACAAGTCAAGCTCAATCAACAGCATTTCATTCATAATGTTGATCAAATTATTATTTTAATTTATTTATGTTTTCTGGTTTTAAAGAGACTTTAATTTAGATTGAAAGGGATTTGTTTCTGTAAGCAACACTTATGCACAAAGTGCAAAAACTGTCACTAAGACGGTACTCTTTGAAAAGGTACTATATGTACCATTTAGGTTCAGATACATTGTGATACATCATGCCATTGTGTACCTTTGAGGTATTAATATGCAGTCCTTGGATGCAGAAGTATACTTTTTGAAAGTATACTTTTTGAAAGTATGTTCTTTTATGTCAAATAAATGCAAATTTGCAAAAATGACTGGTTAGAAAGCTGAAGTTCTAAGCTTTCAAAAGAGACCATATATGTCTAGTTTTACACTCCAAAACTTATATATTTGATGATGCAATATTGGACCAGCCTGTGCGTCCACGGGGGTGGCAGGGTTTAAGTGTTTAACTCACATTAAACCCTTTGAAAACAGGATTTCTGACAGTGTTTGCTGTCTATTAAGAGCAAAAGACAGCAGACATCACATGTCTCAAGAGTGCAAATGAGTAGGGGTGAATATAGATTGGTGAGGGCCAGCAATTAACATAAAGTGAGACAGGGGAGGGCCCGAGATCCCAATAAGAGCCTGCTGTTGTGCAATTACATGCTCTCTGCTTCTTATCAAGTGGATCTGGAGATCTCAGGTCCGATGTATTTATGACGGACCAGTGGCAGTAGGGGGCACTTGGAGGTTAAGCATCATCCCTGCTTAACAGCTGCGACCATATTTATCCACAGCTGGATTTATGATAATTGACCCACGTCCCTATAGAGCTGACCCCAGAGCAGTGAAACACAAGTGAAGATTAAATCAAGATCCTGTGTGCGTTCTAAAGAATGCTGTCTCATCATCCTGGTTGAGAAATCCAGCTCGATGATGACAGGAAGTGATACGGGCAGGTAGTCAAACCTATACCCACACATACATAATGCACAACAGACCGACACATAAAAATGAAAAAAGAGTGTGGGAGGTGTGAAATGAAGCCGTATCCTTATTTAAAAGAAAGGTGTCTATTCTAGGACCTTTGCGTGGATGTTTCCGCGGCTTCATGGTGAAAGCCGGTTCCCGAGGGGTTTTCACACCTCATGCTCTTGATAGACCGCAGCCAAAGAGGCGTACGGGGTCCCGGACATCACAGGCAGGAAGAAAAACTTGAGAACATTCTGGCAAAGATAGACAGAGACACGGGGAGAGAGGCAGAGAATGGGATTTTGTGAGACATAAAAACTGCAAAGGGTAGATATATGGCGTTGAAGGTAACAAGATTTGGAGGGAGGGAATGGAGAGAAAGGAGAAATGGGTCTCAGATGCAAGAGACAAGAAAAGAGAGCCAAGTAATGTGAATCTCTTCTATTATAATAACCTGCCTGCAACGCTTGGTAGTGAGAACCTCGGCTTATCTCATCTTCAGCACAGAATAAAACCCATTTTCACGAATTGAAACAATATAAAGAAAGGTTACCATGGCCAACGTCCGTGACACGTCTGGTTAGAGGGAAGCAGAGGAGGAGCATAAAAATGCATAACACGCTTCTGTGCCGAGATCTCGTGTGTACCGTCCTGATTGCCGGGAAGCAGAGAAGAGCGAGAGATATCACGCTGTGTCAAAGTAATCTAGAGCAACAGATGTAGCGATGGATAATCACGTCCTTTTTGGCACTTTATTAAATGATAGGTCTCCCTTTCGTTCTCGCGCTTGTTTCTTTCCTGGATTACAGGCGTTTTGACATTAATGTCTCTTTAGGCTAAACAGATTAAAGCCCGTAATGATTCTCGACAGCACATGAGTCACATTTAAGAGTAAATGACGATTTTGGTTGAAATGTTCCTGAGGTGTTATGTGCCTTATCTCATACAAACTTCACAACAAGGATGTCGCCCCAGGGGAAGATGTTTAGGCAGTGAGATGTGAGGACTCTGCTCATCTATGCCCACAAGTTCTCCATGTTCTCTGAGAGAGTTGCAAAAGAAAGTGATATACATGCCAAACAGCCCTAACTAACTGGTACAGAGGCTGCCAGCACTGATAATTCTGCCCCTAAAGTGCAATTTCCGTTCTGTACCCTTTGTCTTCCAAAACAAGTCAGATGAGAATAGTTTCAAACAGCCAGTGACGCATCTGGATCTTTATGGCACTCTGTGGAAGACAAAGCCAAACATATGGCTGCTTGCAAAGATCAATAGACATCCTAAAAATCAAGTCACAAAAATGTGGTTATGTTGTTTATTTCAAGGATAAGGAGCAAACAGATTATTTTATTTTCTACTGATATGCAAAATTACACGGATTGTTATTAACTTCTGGTATGTGATGTCCTTTTTGAATCGTTTTTATGTTAAAGTAATCTTTGAATATTGGAGTTGAAAGTTACATTTGATAACAACCGATAAGTTAAAAAAGGGAACGAGGAAATGTGTATTTAGAACATACAGAATTCATTTATTTCTCTTACAATGTAACACATTTCAGTAACCAGACTTCTTTATAATACCTTGCTGTCAAATGTCCACAGTTTTCAGGAAATGGAGAAAACACTGTAGTTTTTAAATGATTAGATGCTGAACTTTTTATTGGTTAGATATTTGCAAAACCCCGTGACAAACGTAAACGGTGACTTATAATAATGATTCATGGCAAAAATAAAAATCACAAAATATGGAGATACATGGTTTCAGAAGGACAGCAGCGATATGCAATTTATCATATACAAACCTTGCTGCCTTATTACTTAAATCCTTAAAAAGTCATTACTTGTTCAAAATATTCAGCTTCCTTTTCGTCTCATAACAAGTGACATGTACCAGCTTCCTCTGCTAGGCTTCCAAACATAGCATGTTTTCAGTGGATATATATCATTATTTATGAGTTTGACTGGCAACACAACACAAATATACCAGTAAAATGCTATTTGTCCTGTGGGAGAAAAATACCTGCAGCCGCTAAGAACACAACAGCCAATCTCAAGAAGCTAGAAGGCAAACACATCGCCACGATATTGATGGCAAAAGATCCACATGCTAATGATTTCAACCAGGTCGGTGCACCAGACAAACAGTGAACACTAGAGACCTGCTTATCAACCTCCGAGGCATTAGCTCAGGAGAGCTAAACATACTCACGGCTGGAGGAAATGGAACCCGTGTCCATTGAATCTCATTTCTTTGGCAAAATAATTGACAGAATCAAGAAGGTATGTTAACAATGAGGCAGTGGACGGAAGAAAAATCCTCATACTTATTTTTAGATGGTCATGCAGAAAAACCCTTGCAATATTTTAAAAGCTTTGTATTGAAAGTCTTAAACGGATAGTTCACCCCAAAATGGAAATTCTTTTATAATTTACTCACCATCATGTCATTCCGAACCTGTATGACTTTCTTTCTTCTTCAAAACACAAAAAATGATGGTACCAAACACCACTGACTTCCATTGTATGGACATAAAACCACATATTTTTGTGTGCTGCAGAAGTAAGAAAGTCATACAGGTTTTGAATGAGTCTAGGGCGAATAAATGATTTTTTGGGGGGTGAACTATCCCTTTAAGGCATACTGCAGTTGGTTTGTTTTGATTTAAGCCATAATAACTGAAAAATACAGCTAACTAACACAATAAAACACAATAAAAACATGATATTTGACATTTTTAAAAAACAGAGTTATCTCATTTTGGAAACAAACTCTTGATATAATTATTATTATAACAATAGCTATTAATATATTTTTTAAGAATAATTTTAAGAAAATAAGAGAATTTAAGAAAATATTGGCGCCCACATATTAATGATCATTTAAAAAACGTTTAAAAATCATATATGAAAACACATCACAACTGTAATGATGACTAAACAGTGGAACAATATAGTTGGGATCACTTTCGTAGCGACTTTTCCAGCTAATGAACGATTAAACAATGACAGCCAATAAGAAATCCATTTGTGTTTAAAGCGCTCAAGTATTTTAAATGCAAAATTGCAGCGCAAAGTTGGTGTGAATGCTAATATACTTATTGTTATAGATTAGTTAACCTTATACTGTAGATATCTGTGTGTGAATGGGTCTTTAGGAAACCAAATGCAAAACTAACTTAGCGACAGTTAATATCTAGCATAACAAGGATAAATACCAACAAAGTAAATCAAACTAAATAACAATATTACTTACTTGAACAAAATAACGTACAGCTGTAACCATTTAATTGCCAAAAAAAAAAACATTCCAGTTAAAATAAACTGAAGAAAGACACAAAGTTACTTGTGACTCAGGTCCTCAAATCAAGCCATGTTTTATTTCATGATTTTTCTTTAAAACAGAGAAGTGGGAAAGCTCATTAAAACATCTACATGACTCGAGTGAAGTACAGGGGAGTTAATTAACCGACATGGTTGACCACAAGGTTCTTTCCATTCTTGAAGTTTTTACTTTGACGCTTTTGATAACTCGGAAGGACACAAAATTGGGCTGTAAAAAAAGAATGTTACATAAACTACACCATCAGCTTCTTGAAGAAACTGAAAGTTTTTGACACATAGAAAAGCTTCCAGGTCATACTGAAGCGTGCGTCCAAACGATTCTTGAAAGCAACCTTAAGAAGCGTACCTCCAGCCATAAAGAAGGCGCCTCCAGATGCAGACCGCAGGCTTCTGTCTCAACTAATCAATCTGCTTGGTAAGCAGTCTTTGCAGGCTGTTAAGACAAGCTCCACTCATCCGTGGCTGGAAAACCTCAGGAGCGAGATCAACAATCAGCAGGTCCTGAGTGTTCACTGTTAAAAAAGAAAGTCAAAAGACATCAACCATTAGCATTAAGGAAGTCAATATATTAATCTTGTTTTTAAAAGTCTGGGGATGTACAGTGCACTGTGGTGTGCAGATATTTTGCAAAATCATGTAAAGATAAGTTACTTGCTCAAGTTCAAAACACATAGACAGCCTTCTTTAAATACAAGAGGTGCATTGAACCATTTAGACCAAAACTCTTGTCCTGTACTGCAAATGATTGCCTTTGGCTTTTCTCATGGTGTTTATAGAACAGAGGAAAGAGATGCTTTGTTCAGCGGTTAGCGCCATTCCTCTACACTTTCTTATAATCCTGGTGGTTGAAGCCAGAAAGACCTTTTATCTGATGCTGCCACTGCAGGTGGGATCGATAACATCTTGGCCTGAGACTGCGAGACAGTTCCTGGATCACAGCCTCCTTCTTTTCTAACTCCTATTGATCCTCATTACTTCCACTGGACCTTTATGTCTTTCCCAAACCCTGACCAGCCTCCACAGCCCAGTGTGTCTGTTAGAGATCAATCTGAAAATGAATGCGGTTACAAATGGGACAGTTCACCCCAAAATTAATCATTTACTCTCCGATATGACATTCAAACCCTGTATGACTTTCTTTCTTCTGCAGAACACAAAAGATGATATTTTGAATAATGTTGGTAATTAAACAACATTGGCCCTCATTGACTTCCATTGTATGGACACAAAATGTTTTAAACAACATGAGGGTGAATAAATGAAGACAGAATTTTTATTTTTGGGTGAACTATGCCTTTAAGATATATTACTGACTCTGAAGTACATTAATGTGTTTAAATGATCCACATCAGAACATTGTTGTGTATCATCTACTGTATGTATCAGTCAGATACAAGACAACATTTTTAGGATACGAGCCATGAAACCTATTTGGACATTATGATCACAAGATAATTTACTCTACTTTTACAGTATTGGCTTATATATCATTCAGCATATATGCATGGATGTCTTTTGTGTGGGTGTGTGGCTCACTTTAAACACTTTTAAAGCGTTCATATATAAATAAAGTTTGAAAAGCTTTTTAAAAACTTTGTTTCATCAATCTACTGCATCACGACACTCCTGGAGTGATGTAAATAGAGTTCCTCCGACGTACCGCCATGTCGACAAGGTGACTTTCAATGTGTGAAATTATTTATGCATTCACAAGGTGGGCCAAATATGAGATCGTATTGCACATAAATCTTGCTTAGTGAGCCATGACTGTCTGAATTATCACGCTCATTCCTTCTTTCACTGTTCATTCAATACATTAGACCCCCACCACTTCAAAATTGACCTGTTTGATAGTTGTATCAAGGCGTGATGTATTGCACTACAACCAACATGACGTGGTTTCACCTCGGTTCCATAAAGCGTGTGATGTGGCTCCCGGAGAAGCCGATTAAAATGATTATGACGACCACCTAATAAGTGATGATAGACTAGTCTGTGTCTTCAGATTAGTCCGGGGCTGATTCTGCACCCTGTTATTACCTCCATCCCTCGTGCAAATACTGCAGCAGTGAACTCACAAGGTGAAATAAAACGGCCGGTTAAAAGAGAAGAGTGATAACCAGAAGGCAGAGCAAGTAAATGAGAGCAGTTTATTGAATGGCAAAGCTCTAAGGTGCCATTCTCTTTCGCTATGTAAGGCTAATTCAATTCCCTTCGTTGTCCTATCAAAGAGTGCTTAAGACCGCGCTGCATCAAAGCCATTCCAGAAAACACAGAATGATTGTAACTCAATTGTTGCTGGCCCGTCATTGATTGCGTGCTGGCATAAAGTCGAGAACAGAGACAAAACACTTTCCTGTCCTTCCCTGGACTTTGTAATCACCCTACTGATGTTTCGAGACTGTGAATCATCCGCTAATGCAAATAGAGTCCGATGGGAACGCAAAAACAGCTATTACAGAAAAACTACCAAGACGTACCGAAATATGGACACTCTCACTTTGTGGGTCACATGAATGAGGCCAGTGTTTGCATTAATTGGTATGTTGTACAGTGAATAATAAATGGCATTATGGTGTATTATATCTCCTGGGTACTACAGTATTTTTTTATCCTCTTTTTCAGACATTTTGATGTGTCCACAAGGCCCAAGCATCATACATTTTTTCTCCAACATGAGGCTAATTTATTTTACTAGGTCCTCATGTTGTACCCGCTTGACTTAATAACAACTTGCAAAATCCCAGCACGGACAAGCGATTCAGAAGCAGTCTCTATGACTTTGCACTTAATATTGATCACCTCGGTGTTTTCCATTACTTGAGATTCTAGTTGAAATGTTCCGTGTTTGAATGTGTGTTATTCTGGGATTCGTGAGACAAAATCTTGACCCTTAAGGAGGATCGTTCTGGGTGTAGTCAGTCCATTAGCAGATGCAGTACGCTTCAGTAATGTATGCATCAAAAGTCATGTAGGTCAGAAAAAATACAGGTCAGATAAAACTCTTTTGGGGGGTCTTAATTTGTTAGGTCTGGTTCATTCGAGACATTTTCTACTGGTTGCATCAGACTGTGTTTTGACAGGTGGGGGTAATGTGGTTGAGAGGACAGAAATGTGTTTGAATTGCAACGGCCTCAACACTGCTCAAACATTTTTACCTGCTGTTAGTTTGGAAAACAGCAAGATTTTTTACTTATTTCAAAATTACACAGAGGTGATCATATGTGGCATTTGATTTAATCTCCATCTTTTGTATTATTATGATAACATTACAGTATCACTCACTCCGCAGTCACGTCCACACACTCACATGCAAATCTTAGATTTTATGGGATTGTTAGATAATTTTCTTTATTTTAAGAAGGTACTCTTAGTACTGTAGCTAGCAACATCAGAAAAATTAGCTACAAGTTTATTCGTCAACAGCTTATGGTTGACAATCTAAAATAAAATAAAATAAAATATATTAATAAGTACAGTTAGGTACAGTAAATGAAATTTAACTTTAAATAGAAATGTCAAATTACAAACTTCTAAAACCTCAGTTAGTTTAGGAAATTTAGGGCCATCTAGTGGTGAGGCTGTGAACTGCAACCAATGGCTCACTCCCCCCTCCTTTTCAAAGCACTACGGTGGCTGACACAAAACTAAGATGTCGTCATATTTTAGCTTCTTTGCTAGGAGATAACGTATTTATGAAACACGTTCTGTAGAGCAGTTTGTCCGTTTAGGGCTACTGTAGAAACAACATGGTGAATTCCATGTAAGGGGAACCGTGGTGTATGTAGATAGAAATATATCATTATAAGCTGAAAACATAACGCTTCATTATGTAAGGTCTTTATACACCTCTGAAGACATGTATATTATATTGCATTTCTGTCAATAGATCCTCCAAAAAATTACACACTGTCCCTTTAAGTTTCATGATTATCTTATTGAGAAAAAATGCAATAATTCCATGTTTTCTGCGCCTTCTTTATTTTCATAACTATATCTTTTTACTAAAGTAACTGTTGTCTAAATGTTTGTAAAGCTGCTTTGCAACAATGCAAAATTGTGAAAAGCACTATAAATAAAACTGAACTGAACTGAAGTTAATGTAAAAGCTAGATTTGTCATTATTTATAAAGATCTGACACATTCTATCTGACAGAAACACTTACTGAGTAAACAGATTCTTCCCCCCACAAAACAAAAAGTTACATAAACTTTCCCCAAGTCTGAAGCTTGTTTTGTCGCAATCTCGCAAATATGTGTGCTGATATTACTGATGGAAACAAAAGTTTGTGCTCTCACAAACAAACACATCACTGCCTGTCTGTGTCCTCACGCTGACAGCTGAACTTACAGTATAGGTTACAGACATACTGAAGTTGTCTAATCAGCTGACTTAGCTGACCGTGTCGCTCTGATTGCCACAGCTATTACAAATCTGGCCTCAGATTTACATCTGCTGGCTGAGTCCAAGAAGAAAGGTATGAAGGCTATAGTTTATACACCAAATTACACAGCAATGGTACTGAAATCATCTGCAGGTCTTGTATTTGAAACAAATGTGAACTTTTATGCACTTTTGGAGATAGACAGATACATCAAGGTTCACATAAAGTTTTTGAAAAGTTTTAAATTTTGAAACACTGTATCCATACAGGCAGATCATTATTTATTAACATGCATTAAAATAGTCAAATAGCCAATCACCCATCTCCTGTTAGAAATATTTTCAAGTGAAACTAGATGTGCATTGCATGTATAGGAAATATACCAGTGCTTGCTAAAAGCGTTGAAGTTTTATACTGTATAAGCTTAGGATTTGGCTTTGAGTAAATGCTGTGTCATAAATGCTTTGTATGCATCATGTTTTAGTCAGAATCAACACAATCATTGTCCATTACAAAAAACAATTGTACACAAATAGATCCAACAAAAAAGACATATCACAATTCAGCCAATTCTGTTGTTTTTTTATATTGAACATGTAAATTAATCTATACTTTTTGAACTGTAATTTAATCTAAAATGTACCGTATAATGTAACAAACGCAAATTACAAAGACTAACATACGTTTTAACAACATAATCTGTAGTGTTTCTGGCTGAATTTCTTGCGGAGATCTAATACAACTGTAAAAAAGATATCAGTCTTATTCATAAACATCACAAAATACAATTTAACTTCGAACATTTCACTGAAGATAGCAGATAAAAAACAGAAACTCTGCCACAAAACTTCCACCTTGAGTGAAGACTAGCCACAGTTCTGTCTTGACTCCAAAACCATTTCACAGACCCATGTCTTCTAAAAAAAGTGAGTCACGGATCTGTCACAACTCACAACACAGGCCAGCAGAGACATTTCCCCTTTGTCATAACAGTTCAAGAGCATGTTGCAGCTTGCATTCGGGTTGCCAGGTATGACAAGTGGATGCTCTGCAGCTCTGCCTCAGCAGGACACGTCTACATTCACCTGAGGTCTGACCAAGAGATGCTTCGTGACAGCTCTCCTTTTCTCTCCCCTTGATACAGCCCCACCATCCCCCGGTTCACAAGAGCACAAGCCTTGACTGCTAAGTCGCTGTCTCTCACACAGTCTGCGTGATAGGTTTCCATTCATACCAGAGTGGTTGCATGAAGATCTCGCTCTTATTCCCTTGTTCTCTTTTGTTCACTCTGATCTTAAAGCCCTGATCCCTGCTCCTATTGCCTAAAATTCTTAAATTTGTGTCATTTGTAATTTCTGAGGTTTTCCAGGGTGACATTGACAGTGAGGGAGTGTTCAGTTTTATTTAGCTGAAGCATCTATCACAATAGTTCTGAGAAGTATGAAAGAAAAACGGGACCTACCTGTAGCGTTAGGTTAGGTTAGGTTAGGTTAGGTTAGGTTAGGTTAGGTTAGGTTAGGTTAGGTTAGGTTAGCTTAGGTTATCTTAGTTTAGGTGAGGTCAAGGTTATTAATATTTACGCACAAACAGTTTAATTACAAATGCCATAAATATTGAATTACAGTAGCTGAGTGGTTTGAGTTTTCTCAGAAATGTTGATGGCAGGACGGTGGAGCTACAGCCTCCTCTAGTGGCGTCTTAGTGGAATTATCTAAGAAACTGCTCAACTGTTTCCACAAACGTCTTCAGGATATCTTCAAGCTCAACATCCTCAAGCCTTTTATAGAATCTTGATTCCGCTGTTAAGATAAAACTCACAAACATCTCAAGAACACGTCAAGGTCCTGTTTTCACAATGTCAGAGAATTTAATCTAAAATATTTATATGACTGAAATATCATGATGTTCTGCAAGACAGGAATACACAGAAACACAAGCAAAGCACATGTTTTGCATAAGATACAGGAACAAATCTTACAGATGGGTAAAGCATATAGACAGTCTGACAGCCAGAGGCATTATATTCGTAAACAAACGCCTTTTGACAGCACGGAGGTGAAAGTTGTATCCAATTATGCCCGGAGAGCCTCGCAGAAGCAACATGACAAATATTTGTGAATATTCAGCCGGTGCACATACAGACGCACTGTTGCTGTAACCATGGCACCACTAATCTGAAGAAGAATATAACACTGCAGCCAATGCATCAGATGATCTGTGCTCTGAAGGAGATACAAGTATTTTACGGCATATTCTTTTCTCTTTATTTCCTTTTTTGTACTTCTGCTGTACACTTTGTCCATTTCTGCTTTTTTGTGTTCGCCCATTATAGTAAATGTGCTTGTCTATTGTCACACAATCTCAACACAATGACAGCATGATCCGCCTTTCAGTGGAATGTTGTTTTCAATGAAACCACAGTCTGGCTGGTTTCTAAATAAACCTGGTGGCAAATATATACTTTCACTTTGGAAAGTATATATTTTCTCATAAACCTTTTGTTGTGATTGTGATCCCTCTTTTGATTTAATTCCTATACAGTGTCAAGCTTTTGGTCTGCTTTTATACAGTATTTGACCATATAAAGAGAGAAATCACAGCATAAATGTGATATTTTTTAAACCATTTTTGTGGGAATTTATTAAAACTTTTGTCTAGATTCATGAGAATTTATTTAAGTCCACAATATATGGCCATGTCTTCATTTTTATAGTAGAACTGAATGTTCTTTTTTATGAATGACTCATCATTGTGAGCAGATAAACGCACACACACAGCACACATCTATAAATAAAACAAATATTTGTTATACTATGTAATGCTTTCGCTGTTTAAATAGATGAATAAACTTTAATAACTTTCTTAAATTTTACACAAACTTTACTTGTAACCAGAAGTGAAGCCTTATTAAGTGAGAGGAAACAGAAACAATATTGTATGCAAATAGAGTTAAACACTATTCTTTCATTTGATTGAAAGTTTTTGTTTCTACGTGCCATAATGTAAAAGCAGAACCTTCTCATAAATGTGATAGGGCACGGCCATCAACCAATCAAGACGGTCTAGATAAGAATAGAAAGAAACAAGCTTTTCCTTTTGATTCTAGTTAACTACAACGTCTTCATATCATCCAGGAAACAGGTAAGTGGACTTATGATTTAAGTGCTTTTAAAAGGGTGATGTGTATTTTGAATCACGTAGGTAACATTTCTTCACTCAGCAGGTAACTTTCTAAATGTCATGCTTTATTTTGTTGAGTGAAGCGAATGCACATCTTTGTTAGCATTTTCCAGATGTCTTATAATGTATGTAGATACACAGAACACAGTTGTACAGTACACAGGACAAATAAAGCTATTTTATTTATTTATTTTAATTTAGGGCTAGTCATTGTTCATTGTAATATTTTGCGTCAAGAGAACAACATGAAATTCTAAGTATGTGAACTATTTTAATGTCTAATTTCTTGTCATTGCAGATAGGGTGTTTTGAACGCAACACTGTTTACTGAGCACTTTCAATAGTAGATGCACTTTGCCAAATGTAAACCTGTATGAAAAAAAACAATAGTAAAACTAAAGAAATATATTGCTGTTGCTTTTAGAAACTTTTCCATTGCATCTTGACATGCAACACATGGCATCCTTGTCCTGTGAGGCTATAAAAAAAACTTTATAAACCCCTCTTTATAAAAAAGAATTAAAAAAAGGCTGGCATTAACTA
Organism: Triplophysa rosa; assembly: GCF_024868665.1. Lineage (NCBI taxonomy): Eukaryota > Metazoa > Chordata > Actinopteri > Cypriniformes > Nemacheilidae > Triplophysa > Triplophysa rosa. The sequence continues at coordinate 11,898,010 of NC_079905.1, read as the reverse complement.
TAGTTAGCTGCTGGTATGGTTCACAAAGCTGAACAACAGTGTTGCCCATACACGATGTTTACACACTGGAAGAAACTTTTTAGAAAATCTCTTACTGAAGAAGAAACCAAAAGTGTTTGTTTACAGCAGGGGCATTTAGGAATTCTAAGAGTCTAAAGGCTACACTTCACGTTCTTTACTGTGTAGCTCTGTTTTTTTTTTCATTCTGCGTCACAGTTTCCCAAATGTAACATATTAATATTACTCAAGTGACAAAAATGAAAAATGTAATAAATTACCTTTTATTGAGACAAATTAAATAAATAGAGACAGACATTCAAAATATGTATGTGTTTGTTTTTTGTAGGACTAAAACCCTGGTGTGAGAGCCCTGTTAAATAGCGGAGATGAATTGGATGTACCTTCAGGCTCTGCTTGGTGGAGTAAGCAAATACTCCACCGTGTTTGGTCGCGTCTGGCTATCAGTGGTCTTCGTCTTCAGAATCCTGGTGTTTGTGGTGGCTATTCAGCAGGCGTGGGGTGATGAAACCAAAGAGTTTGTCTGCAACACGGCCCAGCCGGGCTGTAGCAATGTCTGCTTCGACCAATATTTCCCCATTTCCCATATCCGGTTATGGTCTCTTCAGCTCATATTTGTCACCTGTCCATCTCTATTGGTCGTGGCACATGTCAAGTATCGTGAAATGAAGGATCAGAAATTTACTTCAAGCCATGAAGGCGAACACCTGTACAGCAACCCCGGGAGGAAGCGTGGAGGACTGTGGTATACCTACATACTCAGTCTGGTGTTCAAAGCAGGCTTTGATGCTGGCTTCCTCTATATTTTGTACGCCGTTTATGGTTTTGATATGCCAAGGTTGTTCAAGTGCAGTCAGGAACCTTGTCCGAATACAGTCGACTGCTACATATCTCGTCCTACAGAGAAAAAGATCTTCACATTGTTTATGGTAGTTTCGTCTTCTGTGTGCATCTTCATGTGTTTCTGTGAGATGATCTACCTGATTGTCAAGAAAGTTCACAAGTTCTTGCTCAGACACCATCAAATGAACGCTGCCAAATATTCCTCATGTAGAAGGGTAGATCCAACAGCCTTGTCCACACAGAACCTGAATAACATTGAAAGGGCAAAGTCTGCAGCAGAGGAGAAAAGATCACAGCAGGCCTAAATGTGGCCTGAACAATGATTGTGTGGTACAACAAAGCATGAAAACAGTCATAAGACACTTTGGACCATGGACCAAAATTACCACACTATGCAAGGAATATTTCCTTCTTTATAATATTTTGAGACTTATACAGAAAATGTTCAAAACCAATCGTTGGATTCAAACTGTTATGAGATGTTTAACATCCCGGTTGGGTGAAAATAACCCAACATAGGTTAATTTATAACCCAGCAGTTGGTTACGTCCATATCTTACAACAATTAGTTGAAACAACTCAGCCTTTACGGTTTGAAATGTGTGTTTATATTGGTGATAATTTTAAAAGGCTTGTGTTCTTGACTCATAGAGGAGCATACTGTTCTCTAATGCATAGAAAATATAGGTGAACAACATTGTTAAAACATACATCAGTAGCCATCGCATCCCTGGTCAAACAAATGGGATGTCCAGCTAACAAATAAACATGAAAACTTCTTAATTGTGTTATCAATTAAATAATGATGTGTCAATTTAATCAAGTTTTTTTTAATTGTGCATGCAATGCTATGATTATTAGAAAAACTGTCACCCAACAAGAATATCTAATTACCCCCACCCTTCCTCCCGTTTAGCCAGCCTAGTACTGGGTCTGTACAATTCACAAAGAGACACCTTTAACACTGGACAGCACTCACACTGAGACACCTTTACACTATGCACTTGTATTCATATGATTTGCAGAAAAGATCAATGTAGAATGTCATGTTTATGGAACTATGTAAAAATAATGTTTTATGATTTCTTTACGACAAATAACCTAATTGTAATTTTATTGTTACTTTTGTTTTCCTTTTGTATTTGTACATACCCTAAAATAAAAGGAAATAACTTTTAATAGTTAATGAAATTAACGTATTAGTTTAAAATTAAGACAGCACGATTTGTAATATAGTTTATTACAAAAAGACACGCTGTATTGATATTATGACTACACCCATCCTTACTGTATGGTTATTTACTAAAACTAATGTAATGACTCAGTTTCTGTGACTCACAGTTTCTGCAGTGAGTTTCCATTGCTCCAACCAATCAGATTCAAAATACAAGGGTGCGCTGCTGACGTACATTAAAATGAACCAATCGGCTGCTGAAGGCGGGACTTATTAAATACAACCAAATCGTTCCATTTGCTCAGAATCTTCTCCGCGGAATGAGTTATCAATACGGGCAGGTAAAGTCTCTCTTCCGGGTTTAGCGCTTTTATTTTTTATCTTTATATGTGTTTTATTGTTTGCAATTATGGTGTGTTTACTATACAGCGTAAGTGATGTACAGGGATATGATGTGCAGGTTCCGATCATTTCGACTGTGTAAACTTTTTAGAAACTATCATGATTTAGGCTATCAAGTTAGCCGCGTAGCTACTCTAATATGTGATGCATTACACTTGTTTGCATGTATGTTGTTTGTATGTTTTTTGGATCAGATTGTATAGCAGTATATTTAAGATTTTAGTATACAGAGCCTTAAAACAAAGATGTGGAATAGATTGGTATGTGACATTTGAACGTAGCCTTAACCCTTTACTGGACCATGGTATCCATACTGTAGTTTTAACAGTAACTGTCCTTATAAGGTAGCATAGAAGAATAGTCTCTTTTAAATAGAGTGAGAGAAGACTTTTATTTTATAAGAAATATTTATGAAAATGTTATTACATTTTAATGAGGGTAATAATGTTTAATATTGTGATCCACAAACAACACACAAACTAAATGTAAACATGTGTACTGAATTCACTGAAAGTAAACATTCATTTTTCACAGTTTTATTTTACAGCAAGCTGTAATTGCCTTTCTCTACAGCAGTGGTTCTCAAACTTTTCAGATCAAGTAACCTTACCACCTTTAATAAAATGAGTTGTTCCAAGTACCACCTAATAGAAAACCATATGAATAAACACTCAAATCCTCCAATTCTAATGTATTATTAATAATACAAATACTTTTTTATCAACCAGCTGTTTTCAAACTAAAGAACATGTTTTTTCCATGTTTTTCAAGTTAGTCAGCAGTAATAGTGGACACAAAACACTTTTCTGTAGTGCACTGTAAACAGGGCTCTGTAAATGACGTTTTATGTTTCACAAGCATCTGTCTGCTCCCGCTCTGTGTTTCAGCTGCCTGTCATGCGCTTGAGTTACATCGACCAAAGATAAATAAACAATAATTCATACAACTATATTAAAATTGCACATAGGCTATATGATATGTATTCCGTATTTATCTATCATGTATTAAACATTTGAAATTGCATTTAAAACACGAGATATATAGATTTGTCGTGTCACGTACCACCAGAGGTCTCTTCAAGTACCACAGTTTGAGAACCACTGCTCTACATGATTACAAACTACATCGGGTGTATTGATCATGTTTAATGAAATTGAATAACTTTTTTTATTTGCTATTCAAAGGGTTATCCAGGACCGGGTGGTAACCCCCAGCACCACCCTCCCCCAGGCGCACCTTATGGAGGTGGTCCCACAGGGGGACAGTATGGTGGTCCTTATAGAGGTGCCCCTCAAGGACCACAGTATGGCGGAGGAGCTGCACCTGGAGGTCCATACAGCTCCTATGGTACTCCTGGTGCAGGAGGTGCCCCTAGAGCACCATACGGTGGGCATGCCCCAGGTGGCCCTTACGGGGGTTACGGACATCCCCAAGGAGGACAGTATGGTCAACAGCCTCCCGCAGGTTCGAGACATTGAATTTTGTATGCAATATATGTATTATATTCCTTTCTCCGCCTTAAAAAACAGACTGCACACTTCAGTGATATCAACAATAACCTAATCATGATTAATAATGTAAGCATTGTGGTAGCAAAATCAATCCATGTGATCGGAGATGAATGTCCTGCTCCTCGAGGCCAGCGGTTGTTTGGTATATATCACTTTTTATCAGATTTGAATTCACACCCTCATACATCAGATCTGCATTTGCGAACGCCCCATAGAAGATATTGGTCTGGCGGGTGAATTTTTTCCATGGTCTCAGAAGTGCAGACAATAGTTCTGGGCCGGCCTGACTGATGATGTCTGAGCGTCAGGCTTGGCAGGGCGAGACAGGAGGGCCGCCGCCTTTCCATCAGACGCGCGGTGGCTACGGGCTATGCATAAAATACGAAAGATAGGAATTTATGACGGTGCTGCAGCAGACGAGGTCCTTGATCCTTCTGCAGTGCAGCTGTGTCATGTGCCCCTCACTGAATGACTGATGCTGATACACTGCAGGATGGCAGTAGCAGCTTGTACTGCCCATGGGAGAATTAGAGTGATGAGTGTGATAATCCTGGGCGAAGGGGTACGAGTGTATGTGTCCACATGCGTTTATGTTGGCGAGTATGCGATAATGTCCTGTGGGTAAGACTGTCGGTTTTAAAAACTGAACAGTGCTTATCTCTCCCTGGGGGTAAAGCGTCCATCTGCGCTTCACTGAATTGCTCAACTTATTCTTGTTCCTCCTGGGACCATAATGACGCATGGCTGATGAATTTGGTCGCACAATTTGTTTCTCGTATCCGACCTTTAGGACTAACTTGTCATTTTCTAAGTGATGAAACCAGATCTTGTTCAGACAGTATAGTCAATATATATATATATATACACTCACCTAAAGGATTATTAGGAACACCATACTAATACGGTGTTTGACCCCCTTTCGCCTTCAGAACTGCCTTAATTCTACGTGGCATTGATTCAACAAGGTGCTGAAAGCATTCTTTAGAAATGTTGGCCCATATTGATAGGATAGCATCTTGCAGTTGATGGAGATTTGTGGGATGCACATCCAGGGCACGAAGCTCCCGTTCCACCACATCCCAAAGATGTTCTATCGGGTTGAGATCTGGTGACTGTGGGGGCCATTCTAGTACAGTGAACTCATTGTCATGTTCAAGAAACCAATTTGAAATGATTCGAGCTTTGTGACATGGTGCATTATCCTGCTGGAAGTAGCCATTAGAGGATGGGTACATGGTGGTCATAAAGGGATGGACATGGTCAGAAACAATGCTCAGGTAGGCCGTGGCATTTAAACGATGCCCAATTGGCACTAAGGGGCCTAAAGTGTGCCAAGAAAACATCCCCCACACCATTACACCACCACCACCAGCCTGCACAGTGGTAACAAGGCATGATGGATCCATGTTCTCATTCTGTTTACGCCAAATTCTGACTCTACCATTTGAATGTCTCAACAGAAATCGAGACTCATCAGACCAGGCAACATTTTTCCAGTCTTCAACTGTCCAATTTTGGTGAGCTCGTGCAAATTGTAGCCTCTTTTTCCTATTTGTAGTGGAGATGAGTGGTACCCGGTGGGGTCTTCTGCTGTTGTAGCCCATCTGCCTCAAGGTTGTGCGTGTTGTGGCTTCACAAATGCTTTGCTGCATACCTCGGTTGTAACGAGTGGTTATTTCAGTCAAAGTTGCTCTTCTATCAGCTTGAATCAGTCGGCCCATTCTCCTCTGACCTCTAGCATCAACAAGGCATTTTCGCCCACAGGACTGCCGCATACTGGATGTTTTTCCCTTTTCACACCATTCTTTGTAAACCCTAGAAATGGTTGTGCGTGAAAATCCCAGTAACTGAGCAGATTGTGAAATACTCAGACCGGCCCGTCTGGCACCAACAACCATGCCACGCTCAAAATTGCTTAAATCACCTTTCTTTCCCATTCTGACATTCAGTTTGGAGTTCAGGAGATTGTCTTGACCAGGACCACACCCCTAAATGCATTGAAGCAACTGCCATGTGATTGGTTGATTAGATAATTGCATTAATGAGAAATTGAACAGGTGTTCCTAATAATCCTTTAGGTGAGTGTATATACATAAGTTGCCATAGAAATGACTTTAATGTTAGTGGCATTGCTGGATTTACACATTCATGCATGTGCTTTCTCAATAACACATTCGCTTATTCATGATATGTACAGGAATATGTTGAGAACAACACGCGTGGGCGTGAATACGTGAATCCGGATGTGGTTGCGCTTTGTGTATGACGTTACAGTCGCATTGCCACCTGTTAAACTACTGATGTTAGCATGCATACTAAAACCCATTTTTAAAAATCTGTTTTTTTTTGTTTTCATACCACCTTTGGATGTCTTGTGTTTTTTTTCTGTTCACAATAAAAATAACTACAAGGATTCAAGTCTACTATGTTAAGAAAATCAGGTCTTTACTTCCAGTCTAAATAAAGCTCGCACTGTTTTCACAGTTTTTTTTTACGCTTTGAAAATCATTGACGTGTGTACTGTAGTCTGTTTTTGAGATGTGGTTTTATTTCTCGGTGTGCTTGAGTGCTCATTGGCACCGATTTCAATTAAATCATTTGTTCTGAAATGACTGGATTATCTGAAATCAATGTTGGAGGCACATTTGTATCTTATTGATTAATGTAGTCTATTTTCATGGTGCAGGTAACGTTCCTCCCGGTGTGAACGCTGAGGCTTACCAGTGGTTTTCTACTGTGGACACAGATCGTAGCGGCTACATTAATCTGAAGGAGCTAAAGCAAGCCCTTTTCAATTCAAACAACTCTGCTTTCAATGACGAAACATGCATTATGATGCTCAGTAAGTGTTAGCATTACTAACATTATCGGTTTGTTATTTTCTCACGACAGCAGGCAAATTGTTGAACGGATGATGTGCCCTAACTGAATTCTGAACTCTGTAATGTCAGATAAAAGATTTCAAAAAGGTTTTCTTTAATAACATCTCATTTACATTTATGCATTTGGCAGACGCTTTTATCCAAAGCGACTTACATTGCAATATATTATACATTTGTATCCGAGAACGTGCAATCCCTGGGATCGAACCCATGACCTTGGCATTGCTAGCGCCATGCTCTTACCACTGAACTACAGGAAAGAAAAATCTCAAGTGCAAAAGGAGTTTGTGGGTGGAATAAGTGCTTTGTCTTCATTTCCAGATATGTTTGACAAGACCAAAACCGGACGTGTAGATATATTTGGGTTCTCCGAAATGTGGACGTTTCTGCAGCAACGGAGGGCGATGTTCCAACAGTTTGACCGGGACAGATCCGGTTCAATTAACAGCAATGAGATGCACCAGGGTGAGTGAATATGTTATCAAATATATATATGTGTGTGTGTGTGTGCGCGCGTGTTAACCTGCCCGTCACCCCATTTAACATGTTAAAAGTCCATTTCTTTCTTTTTTTTTTTACCATTTTAATAGATTAAAACAGCATACATATTACCTTTGGCATTTGCGAAGATATTAATTGTTATCTACTTATTGATTGTAGTTCATGAAATTATCTTCAAGCACACTACTGCAGTAGATTTGTTTATCACACACTGTTTCATTTATATTTTCCTTCTCCTACAGCGTTATCTCAGATGGGTTACAGTCTGAGTCCTCAGTTCGTTCAGGGACTGGTGAATCGGTTTTGTCTACGTGGTGTGAATGGAATCCAGTTGGACCGCTTCATTCAGGTGTGCACCCAACTTCAGAGCATAACCCAAGCATTTCGCGAGAAAGACACCGCCATGACCGGGAATGTGCGGATGAGTTATGAAGATTTTCTGTCTGGTGCCGTTACTAGACTGATGTAAAGTACTGCATAAGGAAGTCAGGAGAGACCTGTTTCAGCTAATGGTTGTTGACCACGGTTTCTCACAACACTTTAGCCCCTTGACATCTTTTACAGTCCCTTTTACTGCAGGATACCTTGATTTTACCATATTGTGCTGCAAAACCACTATGTTTCAAGCATAGTTAGAATGCCAAATATAGCACCCCTTGAGACATTTTACCTACATTTTGCTTTGGTTGTTTGCTAATGTTTAGTTGTTTATTATATGTGAATGCCAAAATATGTTCATTGTATATGTGAATGAATTGCCATTAACTATGCAAGGAGCACTATTTACTAATTACTAATATAATAATATCACTAATAGGAGTATGTCATGGATATTTAAATAGTATTGCTTTTAAATCTTAGTACAAATATTTTTGAATATTGTTTTGAAATGTGTATCATACAGTCATGCAAGTTATTAGTTATACCCCAAGGCTTACGTTTGAATGATATTTAAACTCTTTGACCACCATCACATTTTAAATAAAATTTTGAAGTTAACTATTGATTTTTGTTTTCATACATATATATATTTTTCTCTGGTTTGTATCTTTCCTTTTACCTATTTACTCAGTTTACATTCATTTAAAATGTTCAATTTTGAAATAAAATATTCCAATTTCAAATACTGGGTGAATGTCATGAAGCAATCTTTTTTTAATATTTCACATAATACAAATTATATTTTGCAGAAAGAAAATCAACTTGCATTGTGATATTATATTCATTGCAATTAAACACTAACTATGTATTTTTTTATTATTATTTTACAGTCATGAAAAGCATTTCCTCTTGACACTTTTTAAATATAAATACATAACAAAGGCGCAACAAATATAAACTTTTATGTAAAGTTCCAATTGTACTTTGCAGGTGTTTTTATAATTTAATTAAAATATTCATGTGTGAGTTCCTGTAGCTCCGATAAGAGCAGAGCAATGATTTTAATTCTTGCGTAATAACCACTAATAAAATGTATAACCTGACTGTAAAGTATTTATTCATCCGATCAAAATGAAATCATGATATGTGTATGATTTCAGTTTATGATATGTTCTGGCAGTGGACACTAGGTGTCAGCATTGCACAGCTTGCATTAGAAACTTTTTTTAAACGTGATAGCGTCATCCTGACGTTAGAACATAACCAATCACTTTGCGTCGTTAGAATGACGCAATGAAGTAGGAACTGGAGTAGCCTGGAGGTATGCCGTGTGTTATTGCAAACGTACACTTGAAAAATATAGGTTAAATTTCTTCATATTACACCATACTTTCCTTGCGCGATAATTGTTATTTCGAAGCTTTATCTAACAACACGAAACGTTTTAGTACTGCCGTTTTATTGTAAGAGTTCAGTCTATGCTTTGACATAGGTACCCTTGTAACAGTTACATGATTCGTAAACACGCGTGAAACACAATGTAATGCTATTCACCTCCTGTTGAACCGCATATAAAACAGTTTTTAACAACAGATGTTTTTGTTACATTGGTTGCTTGAAAACACGTGTTTTTTTCCAAGCTTTGACTTTCTGAGTATGTAAACGTAGGAATAAAAAAACGTGTATAGCTTTATCAAATATTAATATATTGCTTTTAATTTTAACAACAATGAATAACTTGATCTGCCTTTTTACAGGTAACGTTATATTCCTGAATTTGCAACCATGTGGCCAGTGGTCTGGACTGCCATGCGCACCTATGCGCCCTATGTGACCTTCCCAGTGGCCTTTGTGGTGGGAGCTGTTGGGTACCACCTTGAGTGGTTCATCAGAGGAACTCCTAATGCCCCTGGAGAAGAGAGAGGTATTGCGGAGCAGCGAGAGGATAGGAAATTAGAAGAACTGACGGGTCCGGACAGCACACAGTTCACCAGCCTGAAAGACAAACTGGAATTCGCCCCAAGGGCAGTACTAGAAAGAAATCGACCAGAGAAGAGTTAAGTGTCAGGTCCAGCAAGATTACCATAAAATGATCTAATTAAACCATCGTTGGGCTCTTCATCTTGTCACACGACATGGCCCCAGAGATGGGAACTTGAATTTGTGGGATTTCATTTTCAAGCGTATACCACATCATTCAGCTGCCACAACTTTTGGAGTCTTGTTGTAATATTCACAATGCGAGCTGGTGAAACTCGACTGCTGGGAGAAGTTTTAAAACATTGATTCTTTGAGACTTCTTAATATGCATTTTGTGGCCTCGGGCATGCAGACATATGACTATGTTAGTCGAGCCCTGATTTTCTCATTTGCGTTCCTTGTCAGATGCTCAAGAGACTGAAGCTGGAAGAAAGACAAGCTTTGTTAAGTTTGTGTGTAGATAAATAAAAGTGTTTTTATGCAACGCGTGACGTGAGTGGAGCTAAAGATGTTTTGGATGTTGAGAAATTTATAAATAGTTCCCAGTTGCAATTCTATGCTAATAATTAGTTAAAAAACTAGTGCAGTTTTACATCAGTGTTCATGGTAACCACTCGGTACATTTACACATGTACAATGACCATTTATGCTGCATTCAAGATACCTAGGATTTCTCACCTTAACCCGTAACTGTGCCGTTTAAATGCTACTAAATACTTGAAATCGTGCAAAATCCACAAGTTACTTCCAGGTTTGTGGTGGAAAATATCTTTGGGATATAAATTTCCGTATGCTGGGTTGTTTTAACCCATTGTTGGATCAAGTATGGACAATTTCTAGGTTAATTTATAACCCATTGATTCGCATTGTCCCTTTTTGACCCAAGGCTGGGTTGAAAATAATAGGAATAGGAAAATGTGATTACACATAGGCAATAAATACAGTTCATTTTTGGCATTCTGTTTAAGAAACCGTTTAACAAACTACAATTTGGGGCAATTTCAGATGAACAAAACAAATGAACAACTACCTTTTTTTACTTTGGTTTATACGTCCATTTTCGAGGCCTCTGTACATGACTATTACTTTTAAGAGCAGATGCACAATCTGTTTTTCTGTATAGCATGTAGTTTTTCCTGCAGCACCCAACCTGATTAATAAGAACCAGAAAAGAGAGCGAGACTTTATTACTCCCTAGAGCGTTTTAATAGAGTAACATTTACATTTTCCAGCGTATGTTTTTGCTTCACTGCTGCCAACAAGCTAGTGAAACTTTATGAGTGTTGATCTGAATTTACATCAGCAAAGTGCATAAATGCTGATACCAATCACCATCAGCTTGTCTACCCAAACAGTTTTCTATAAAAGGTTATGTTTAATGCAATATTGTGATTGAACGGAGTAAAACAGGAATAATGGTTTCAAACTGGCACTTAAACATTTTAACCATTTCTCATTTATACACTTAAAGGGATATTTCACTCCAAATTAAAAAATTATGTCATCAGTTACCCTCTTGTCATTTTAAACCTGTGTGAATGCGTTTCTTTTGCAAAACACAAAAGAAGATATTTTGACCAATGTTGGTAAACAAAAAAACATTCACTTTTATTTTATGGACAAAAAATCCATGCAAGTAAATGGGGACCAATGGTTTTCTATGACCAACATTCTTTAGAATAACACGTTTATACACATTTAAAATGACAAGAGGGTGAGTAAATAATGACAGAATTTTCAATTTGGGGTGAACCAAGTCGATTTGATTTCCAGTGGCAAATTAAATCTTTTTTTATCTGGTTTTGGGAGGAAAATCGGCAGAAATTCATGGAATTTACGAGGTAAAATGTGTTAAACAGACTTAAAGAAATAGTTAAGGTACATTTAAAAAGTTATTTTGTCTTATATGTTCCTTTACGTTGTTTTTAAACTGTATGACTTAAATTCCATTGTTAGAGACGGAGAGTTTTAGTCACAGCAAATAAACAGATTTTTAATGGGCTTATTAATACTTATTCATAGGTTGAAGCACATAATTCAAAAGCACAAACTAGGGCTGGGGGTTGTGCATTTATCAATGGCGTGCGATGAAATTCTGTGTTAATATCTGGAGTGCAGATTTTGTGTGGGTGGGTAAATATACAGTAGCTGATACACCAGTACTAGATAAACTGTCATTGTAGTCCATCTGCCACGTACACCATTTTTGCAAAGGTTTTGGCGGAAATATTTGACCAGTAAAAGTAAAGCGAGCTGTAATTGGACAAAACTGAATCTTGGAGAGCCCAGTTTGGGTCCATCTGTTCAGTGATAATGCCTGGCTTGCCTTTGGTCAGTGAAAGCAATCATCGTAATTGCTCATACTGTTGGAAACGTCCTCTCAGATCGGAATGGTTTAGTTCTTTGAAAGGCACTGCATCATCAGCCTTACGAGAATGCAGATTGCGTTTATTTACATTTAGTCATTTAGCAGACACTTTTATCCAAAGCGACTTACATAGAGTTCAGGGAGCAATAAAGCGATATGTCATACAGGAGCAATAATACAGTAAATGCCAATACCAAGTTACTAGTTTCTAATACCAAGTTACTAGTTGATCTGAGTCAGATGACTTGCTGTATTTGTATAAGGGACCCTATTCCAGTAAGTCCAGTAGTTTGGAGAGGATGTGGTTTATGGATTGTTATAGTCTAACCATGTACAAGATTGAGGGTTTGGTGCTGGCAAGGTGCTAGTTTGCCTCAGGGGACATACTGCCCTATTGTTCCTGAGTGATAGGAAGAAGAAACGACGCCTGCCGTCGTCTCTCACCTCTTTAGTCAGGATGTGTACAAGATCCGTGCACAATTACAGCACAGTTATTCACTTGCAAGATTTCCATCAGTGACAGAAACAATTGAGAGACGCTCAAAATCCTACTCTTTCCCATGGGCTTCACTATTCAGTTCCCACAACCCGCTCGGCCTGTCCCTCTTTGAACCTTTTAGATAGTTACAAAACTGACTTCCATTGCCTTCAGCATCGGCCCCAAGGGTCTTATCAATACCCCATTGTCCCTTTCAAGGTAATTTACTGGGTGTAACAATGTTACTCTATTAAGTTGATATAGTGTCTTGTACGATTCAGTTGCATTTAATTTGTCTAAAAGACATTAAAATTCCATTTTAATTAATTGTTTAAATGATTCCCTTTTTTTAAGTTTAATGTCATTTTTTTATTTAAAAGATTGTAATTTTAAGCAACAAATGAACTTTAACGATTTCCTTTTATTATAGGATGATTTACCACTGCTTGTGTGTAACTTGTGTGAAACTGTCTTTTTTGCTGACATTTTCCAAGATTTTTCCGATCTGTTTGTCACGGTTTAGAACAGTTGCTAGTGAAGGGTTTGTGTCTGAACACATTCTTGTATCGCCGTCAGCCAGACAGCAGCGTCACAATGTAATTTTCAGATGGCTGGAAAGAAAATTATTTACAGCTCAGATGCTTTCATGTCCAGAACTGGATGCCCATTAGCAAAGATGGCAGATTTCAAATATGTGTCCTGCTGAGCCACAATGATGTAAACCGAGAAAAGAAAGAATGTAATATTGGAGATTTTACATAATAAGATTTTAGGCTTCATAATTGCCTGATTATTTGTGTGCATGAGACATGGAGCATTGATCTTCATCTAATGTTTCATTATTGAACATAGCTTGAGGCTTCTGAGAAACCAAGCTGTGAGTCATGATTTATCAAGATACTGATGCTGTACCGATGACTCACACCACTGCCTTGTATGACCGTGTCCAAACTCATCAACTCCTTACTGGATTAACAAGCAATGTTCTCTTTGTTAGTATGAGAAGTGGCGGCTTACGTCAGCCTTTTTGCTTTATTTATGCTACACAATACAAGCAGTTCCTACATCCCATTAACTTGTGGATTCAAACTTCAGCTTTCGGTTTTATCTTTGAGTTTTGCATGGATAAGCATCACTCACGTTTTGTTTGTTAATCTGGTTTAGTTTTGTACTGTCCTTAACTATGATACTTGGTTTCGGCAGTTGGTCGACTTCCTCGAATATACAGTAGCTACATGTGGGATTTTTCCAAAACAATGTAACAATGCCCACCGCTTGTTCATTGTAAGGGTGAACAAGTATTTTAGCCCATCCCTGAAGTGACCAATTGAAAAATACAGGAAGCAGATGCAGGCCCATTTCCTGGTTACCTAAATTATTTATTTAACCATCAGTTTGGTCATCCGTGAGCACAGTCTTATTTTTATGAACCAATAGTGAATAGACTCTTTTTCACTTCTCTCTGTTTCATAGCCTCCCTGTGCATCAATAATTAAATAGTTGTTAAAAGTCTCTTTAATCTGTGTGTGTTCTTTTTTTAACACTACTCTTCAGTTGTGCATCGCTACAAACTAGACATCTCTGTTATTTTTAGGCCTCTATTTTCCCGTTGTGGAATTGCGTGTGGCTTCTTGTTGTGTCTATCAGTAAGGAAACAAGGGTTTTAATCATTTCAGCTGGCAGGAATTTGAAAGTTGACCATTTTGAACCACATATATTGGCACGTTCGCGTAGTACTGCAGCCTTTAGAACCCCTACAGAAAACAGGTTGGCAGTCGGATGTAAATCCCCACGGGATGCAGGCAGACTGTCCGTTCGAAGCCACCTTAAACACACAGCCTGCTGCTTCATATATCCAAGGTATGTAAAAGTCACGGAATGCTTTAAAACCTCTTTTATGTCCTGCGTTGCCTGTGTGAGAGATGTTGTTTGGTGTAAGCAGAGAAGGGAAAATGCATCAGCGGTCGGCACAACAATATCAGGATGCAGGAAACGGCACGCAAGAGTGACGGCTCATTTTCATTGGTTACTTTGTGCAAATCACCTAAGGGCAAGCAGGCTGGCAGTGTCCCTGCTGGGTTTCACGAATGAAATGACCTTTGTTTGACAGAAAAAAAATGTTCTGTGAAAATGTATTCAGCATAGTAACCTCTTAATGACCGGCCGTCATTTACAATTTTACATTGAGAATGGCACACATCTGTTTTTCTGAATAAAATCTATTATTTTATTTGATTATTTGCTAGAGGCCATGATGATTTAGCTTTTGTGCATCCTTTTTGTAGTTTTTTTTTTTTAAGAAAAACAAATGGAAACGCTCCAGAATGAGAACTTTTTTCCACTGTAAATGGATATAGCACAGAGTTTGAGTCTTTGTCTTTCTATTTGCTTGGTTACTGAAAAGAACTAAAGGGGTCAAACTTCACCAGCTGTTCACTGACCCACACATGTGAAGCATCTCAGAAGCCTTGTATTGGCAAGAGATGACAGGCTATCCGTTCTTGCCGGCCAGTTGCGATAAAGGGAACTTTGCGTTGGGCAAAGACCACAGGTTATCATTAATTAGACTCATTAATCTTTCATAGACTGGAGCCCAGCAGCGCAGACAACACCCCCTAATAAAACATGATTTCCATTAGCCAGCAGAACCTTTGGAGGGAAAAGCACTGTTGAGTGCTGTGTTGAAACATATTTTTGCAGTCTGTTGTTTTGATTCCTGACTTCATTCGGTGGAATTTGTAAGAAACTGGCTGACATTGTAAATGACCTTGTCGTTCCATTTTCCTGACTTGTGGCTTATCATTGTTGAGAGAGCTCAGACATTGATGGAAATGACTTCAGGGAAACACGACAATACACAGTAAATGCAGTAAGGCTTCTATGACATAGGATGGGTGAATACAGGGTTTAAAACAACCAACCACCACTTGCAGAGTAAAGGAAATAGTTCACCCAAAAATGAAAATTCTGTCATCATTTACTCACCCTTTTGTCAATTTTAAAACATGTATGACTTTCTTCAGCAAAACACAAAAGAAGATATTTAGAAGAATGTCGGTAACCAAACAACGATTGTATGGACACAAAACCAATGCGAGTGAATGGATACTGCCATTGTTTGGTTACCAACATTCTTCAAAATGTCTTGTTTTGTGTTCTGCACAAAAAAAGAAAGTCATACAGGTTTGAAATGACAATAGGTGGGTGAGTAAGTGATGACAGAATTTCATTTTGGGTGAACTATCACTTTAAAATAGACTTCTCCATCTGTTGATATCAATATTCAGCATTTTAGAAATGGTCCGATGTGTATCGTGATTTACAGAGAATAACGTCTCTTTTGTATAAAAGAAAAGTATACAACCAAAATATTTCACATTCTTTCTTGGAAAAGTTTGTGAAAGTGAACAGCCGTGTTTTAATTGTTGCAGCAGACCATGAAAAATAATCTGGAGAGTTATTGAAAACCATTGCGATATGCACATTTGCAATATTTCGATATTTTGTGCAACCCCAATTTGAAACGTGCAATGGTCCTTTTTCACAAGCCTGTGATGACGCGTGCTCAACGGTCATCAGCATTGTGAATCATCCAAAGTTTTATATATATATATATACATACCGTATATATATATTTTTTTTTTTATTTGTGTAAGTGTATAACGCTATACTTTGTATTATATTACCTTTGCCTCAAATTACAAAAAAAAGTTAACGCTAATGCGAGGGTGTTTCTTATACAGTGTCTATGGAAGTCACAGTAAATTTGACATCATTTGACTGCCGTCATCAGACTCTCTCTATTTTTTTATTTTGTTGAAAGTAGTGGAAACACAATCGTTGAGTTTTTCTTTTGCTATTTGAGCTAATGAGAATACTAAAATATCTTTGTGGTAGTCTACCATTCACCGCTATAGAAGTTTACCCAACTATGACGACTTCCGCTGCTGAGAAACCCGGAAATGTGAAAAATGTCCATAGTCATTTTAATATTTTTAAGGCAAAACAGTATAATATCTGTTATAACGGTTATTGTAATTTTGTTGTATGACACACAGTCTTGTAATGGACGAACACAGCTAGAGCTTATTGTGCAGTCCTTTAATTAAAGTTCATCTTTAAATATAAAAAAACAATACAAAATTATTGTTATTAAATACATTTTAAATATTGAAATGGTTAGTTCACTTTCACATAATTCACTTTGGTTTTAAATACAGTATGGTATTTACTAAGCTGTACCGTATTAGACATTCAGTTCTTGACTTCGAACTACCCTTCGGTTTGGCTTCTGTAGCTTTTGTGCTTGTTTCTATCAGTGTATTAGTTTAAATATTTCCTGACCTTGTGTTTCCTAGAACTTATCTAAAGCATTTGAGACAGCTATATCTGGCCAAGGATCACTAAAGACGGTCCATCCCACATCCCATTTCCCCGTCTATCTAAACAAAGGAAATGGTTCTCTGATGCACAGAAAAACACTGATGTTCATGCGTCTAATCCCTCAATGTAACTCCCCAGAAATGGATCCTTGGTTCTCACTGTTCTGCTCTTCAAACGTAATGTCCTATTCTGGAGGGTTTGTCTTTGTTGTCGGTCTTCTGGTGCTTCTTGTGAAGATGGATTGTTGAGGAGCTTTTGTGTGTAGCTGGTTTCGCATTCTTTATGCAGTTTAAGTAGCTAGGGAGCGTGTACTCCGTCAGGTGTGGTTCTCTGTTGTCCCATTCTGAAGGGTAACTGTTGTTCGCTATGGGTAGGAAGACGCGTTCCTTCTCCTCAAATGATTCAGCGGGTACTGCTTTTGAGGGATTTCTACTGATAAGTTGTATGATCTCCGCCTGGCCTTGATACCTCTTCTCTAGTCTGTAAGTTATCGCTAACTGAAGCAGGTGAAAAAGCTCCATGACATTGAGGAGGACGGAGATCCCGGCAATGACTTGCGTATAAACGGTGAAGATAGTTTTTTCAGTCGGTCGGGAGACAAAGCAATCCACAGTGTGAGGACAGGGAAACCTCTGGCATTCATACCTGGGCTCAATTACAAATCCATAAAGAAACCATAGACCTACAATGAAGCCGATTTCGAGAAGAACTTTGAGGGCTATGCTCGCTGCGTAAG
The DNA here is from genome assembly GCF_024868665.1 of Triplophysa rosa. Taxonomy (NCBI): domain Eukaryota; kingdom Metazoa; phylum Chordata; class Actinopteri; order Cypriniformes; family Nemacheilidae; genus Triplophysa; species Triplophysa rosa. The sequence continues at coordinate 11,880,353 of NC_079905.1, read as the reverse complement.
CACACAGAAGTCGTCCTTTCAGCTTTGGAGCTTCGGAAGCTTTACTTTTCTTCTCTCTAGATTTCTCTTCATCATGTCCGTCTTCTTCTACGATGACCTCCAGCGTACGATCGTTGGTTTTTTGATATCTCTGTCTTCTGCCCTCCTCCAGCTTCTCTTTATCCTCCCTTTTATCTCCAGCCCTGAGGGCCACGTAGCCAAAATAAAAAATGGTCGGGGTAGAAACGAAAATGACTTGCAAAACAAAGTACCGGAAGTGGGAGATGGGGAATGCCTTGTCATAGCAGACGGACACGCAGCCGGGCTGTTTGGTATTGCAGACGAAGTCGGACTGTTCGTCGTCCCACGCGGTTTCGGCTGCCGTGCCTAGCACGAGCATGCGGAAGAGGAAGAGCACGGTCAGCCACACGCGTCCCACGCCTGTTGAGTACTCCTGACCCTCTTCTAGCAGGTGCTCCAGAAAACCCCAGTCAGCTCTGGACATCCTCTGCACCGGCACAAACAACAAGTTTATATAAAGTGAACATCTGTAGAGAGAGAGAAGTTTTGCCATGGAAGCTTAGTAAATGGCAAAATCGTTATACTGTACTTTATGTAAGATTACATTTAGTGGTGTGCTTAAAGGGACAGTTCACCCAAAAATGAAAATTCTGTGATCATTTATTGACCCTCAAGTTGTTCCATAACTGTATGAATTTCTTTGTTCTGCCAAACGCAAAGAAAATTATTTGTAACCAAACCGTTTTGGGGCACCATTGACTAAAAACTACTATGGTAGTCAATGGTGCCCCAAAACTGTTTGGTTCCTCACATTCTTCAAATCTTCTTTTGTGTTCAACAGAACAAAGAAATGTATTCAGGTGAGGGTGAGTAAATGTAGACAGCATTTCCATTTTGGGTCAATTATCCTTTTAAATATTATGTTCACCATATATAGAAAAATATGTTTTTCCTAAGCTGCCCAGATAGACGTTGGTAAACAGTATGAGTCATTCTAAGGACCACCACAACGAATAGTTGTCTCTGATTGTTCAGGTTGTTCAGATTTAATAAGGATCAGGCTGATTCTGTTTCTAATGTTTCTTCCAATAACTGAAGCAGGTTGCGTCTGGCAACATACGTTTTCTATTTACTCTTTCGCAATTGTTCATGGGCAATTTGTACGTTTGTTGAGGTGGGACCAGTTTATGGTCAGCTGTAAAATTTATTGAAGTAATTCCAAAAGATTTTAACAGAAGTTTTGCCCATTCTAACATGTGTGCACAAATTGCTATTATACATTTTACTATAAACTTTCAACCATATGATTGAGCTAGATCAATGCTATTCTTCTTTCTGCTCAATGAAAACATGCTGTTCAAAAAATAATAATCACTAAATAAGTACATAATTCAATTATTGAGAACAACTATCAGTGTCATTTAACTGTGATAGAGACTAAATGAGCCTCAAAAATATGCTGTAGAATACACCATGAATGTTTAGCACTGGCCTCTGTGCTATGAGAATTAATTAGTACCACGGACAGAAAGTGTAGTAATCTGTAATGAAGCGTGTACTGAAGACGAAAGCCTGTGTCTTTTCTCTGAAGGCTCATGGGACTTTCAGCACGATATTCCATCTTAAAAGGACTCGCATTTGTGTAAACACCCCATCAACACTGTTTATTCCCGTAGTGCTCTAATCTGTTTGCTTGTTTATTTTCTTATTTTTTCTGGCAGAAGGCCTGGTTTGTTTGTGTCCACTTATATTCACACATACTAGATTTGATTTAAACTGAAATAGCCATAATAATAATAGGAAGAATATTTCAATAGTTTTGTGCCCTGGCTAAGAGAGATGTCTGGAATAAGGTGTTCCAGTTGTTTAGCTCAAGGGAATGGCTGAAGTCATTATATGTCTTATATAATGAAGAAATATGAATTCTCAGAAAGTTCAGTTTAGCCAGGAAACTGATTATCAACATTAATCTTGTTTACCATCTCTTAAATGCTTCTTGCAGGACAGATTTCTTTCTTTTTTCTATCTTTGGTAACATTTTGTTCATATTTACATCTAAAATTACATTCAATTGTTAATATTATTTAAATTCAAAAAGTTTGTAAAATATATTCTTAGTTGTGTTTGTAGATTTTCTGTCATAGTATGTTCAGAACCGATCAAACTCTACATAAGAAAGGGCTTATCAAAAAGGAGCATTCTTACCTGTTTGCCCTGTTAAATGTTTATCTTCTATCCGCGTGAGGAGATTCTGCCACTGACAGTCTTACAAGCTCTCGTGGTCGAGGCAGTGGCTCTTGGTCAGAAAGAGAAACAACTGGGGAAAAGGAAACGTTCCCATGATTTTTAGCAGCCCTCCCACAGGAACTCGGTACAGGAAAAGGAATGGATGGGTTCAAAAATAGATTCTCTTAGCTTTGGAAAGGCCGGTTTGGTCCTGGAGAATTACTGTGTTTAAACACACCTGGTTGTTTGTCCTTTAAGTTTAAAATATATTTAATGACAGTGTGGTCACAGTCTCCTCATCCCATGTGTGTCCTGAATCAGATGGCCTTATTAATAATTGTATTATTTATGATTATAAATAGCTATTTTTTTATCTCAATCATATATGCTGATATGGGAACTCAATTTAATCTCAGTGTAGATGCCAAATCATTTAATTCCATGAACATGAATGTCTGTGTATTCTTCATAATCACCACAGAGTGGCGCTGTAGACCAGTGGCGTGACCTGAAGATAAGAAGAGGAGTGTCAAAAACTTTAAACTAGTTGACAAACTGACTTTAAACTATTTTTTAACATTCATTTCTCTTTAAACATTTCTGAAATGATAGTAATGCATCCTTGAAAATGTAATTGTTTTCCTGATATAGTAATCTCACATCAACTCTATAGGCCTTCTGTCAGTTGATGTGGTGTTCAAAGAAAACTTTATTTATTTATTTTACTTTTCTTTCTCGGCTAGATACTTATGCTTATAGCTCTGGGCAAATATCTGTTTAAAATGATTATTTAATTTAAAGCAAGCTTGCCGTGAGCCCGCATGGGAAATTTTAGAGTAATAATATTAATAATTCATGCACATATGAAATACTATTATTTATAATGCTTTTCATCCTCAGCTTTTGTTTACTGAATTTTGAAAACAAGTTAGTATGCTACAGTTAGAACAAAATATAGGTTCTCAATGAGCACTTGTTCTTTCTAGAGAACCCCATGAAATGCTTGAAAGCATTTATTTTTATTCTCGACTCCTTGCATTGAGCTAATGGCTCATGCTCATACTTTCCTTGTACTCAGCAGTGTAGAAACCCTACGCAGTTTTCCAGTGACCGTTCCAATCAGAGCAATATGTCATTAAAACTGTCAATGTGCTGATAGGTTAGAGATTACAGTGTGACTAACAAAAACAAGGCTTGGGCTTCAGTAACTGAGAAAATGAATAGTGTAAATCAGTCCATTTAACAGACCATCAAAGATGTACACAAACGAAGAGACAAAAAATTTCTCCAACATTTATTTTTCACAAAGGATTTTATTGGTCTTTAAAAACTCTTCCTCTTCTTATGCTATAGCACTATACAAAGTCAGACCATTTTTTAGGGCAGTTGACAGTTTATTGTTTTCCATGACAACATAGATCATAACAAGCTTGTAAAACTAGTCTAAACACATTTATGTGACTGGCCATGTCCATCTAAGGACCAGCACTTGATAAGATTAAACCAGCTCAAACCAGTTCTAAACAGCTCAAACCAGCTACCAATTAAAAAAAATATGTTGCCATGGTGATAATCTGTAGCATCATCTACTGCTTTAGTGTTTGTCCGACGTTTGAGAGGGACAGTCGAGTTCTTACTCTCTCTGTGACATTTGAGATGGCTCCATCAACGAAAGCTCGCCGCTCACCTGCGCGTCGGACCAAGGCTCGGTGGTGTAATGAAGGCTAAGAAGAGGCCCAAATGAGGGTCAGAGCTGCAGCCTTTAACTCAACTCAACTTTATTTATATAGCGCTTTTTACAATTTTCATTGTTACAAAGCAGCTGTACATGAGACATATTGACTCTAAGCAAAACAATTAAAGTTGTACCTGTAAAAACAAGAAATAGGTGAAAACACAGAAGACAGACATACCCACATACAAAACACTCCACACACACAATATGCACACATACTAACACACATAGACATAGACACACACACACACACACAGACGCGCAGACACACGGACGCGCACGCACACACACACGTACACAGACAAGCACGCACACACACGGACACGCACGCACACACACGCACACACGCATGCACGCACGCATGCACAATGAGAGCACACATTTAAGATAAAGCGTACGCACACCTGTAAGCAAGAAGCACAGGTCAAATATAACAGACTATAAATTCCTATATGCAATATTAATTAAGTAAAACTTTAAAATTCTAAAGTTCTTTAATGCCTGGTTCATGGCTCCCGTGCATCTTCAAGGTGAGGATCCCATGAAAGTCGACCAGGTGGAGATGGAGGACTGTTTCATGGACTGGAGTCCTGTGTTGCCATCACCAAGTGATGAAGAGCTGATGGACTGGTGTCCAGTAACAACAGTTATCCAGTCAACATGAAGGCCACTGATAAGGCAAGCACAGTTCTTTTGTTAAAGCCTGAGACACACGTCCACCTTTGAGCACCTCTGAGCACGAGAAAAACGTCCAGTGAGCATCAAAAACCTCCCTGAGCAACAGAAAAAGGTCCCTGAGCACAAGAAAGAGATCTTCGGTGCAAAAGAAAAATACCTACTGAGCACAAAAAAAACATCACCCAAGCACAAAAATGAAAAGTTTTTTGTCCCCAAAAAGTGTGATTTATTGGTGTTGTTGATCTACAGCAGTCATTTCTCATAAGAATATTAGCTAAAATGGTTTGTTTGGATTTACGTTGTCATGGAAACCAACAAGCTGTTAACTACAAAAAGCTGCCTGCCCTTTGTATTGTGCTATAGCAAATTATTTTTATAACAGGGCAATAATCAGAGGAAATGTTTACAAGGACCAATAAAATCCACTGAAAGACCTTTATGAAAAAGAAAAGCTGGAGCAAAGGTTTTCTTCTTTGACTCTTCTTTTTTTAGAAGGTTTGTGGAACTGACCGATTTACACTATTAATTTTCTCAATTACTGTAGTCCAAGCTTTGTTTTTATTATTGCTTGCATTGTAATCGCTAACTTTGTTCATTTAAATGGATTTGGAAGCATTGTTTTACTCTAATATGCAAATATCTGCAGCAAAAAAAAGCTGGGTTAAGAGCCTACTGGCGGCCATTTTGTGTGAAGTCGTTCAGTGTCTTTTTTCACAAAGCTTTGATTTAGTCTGATTTAGACAACCATAAGCTTTTTTTACAGTCTTCTTCACTGACTTTAGTTAGTCAGGTGAGTTATTTTACCAAACAACAGCAGTATTCACATCTATCATATGGACACAAAATCAATGCAATCAATTGCGTGCAATTCTCATTGTGACTGCTTGTATCTTGTGTTTTATATTACGATAAATAAACTGTTACATTACTAGCTCAAACTGCCTGAATAGCGTCATGTAAACTCAATTATCCTGGCCAGTAAACTTAAATTAAACCCCGAAACATCATCATTGCAAATTATATCTAATATACATTTTCATGATGACGGTGAAATTCGCATGCCCTTCATGTCGAAAAGCGATGCCAAAGGGGTACCCTACGCGTTCAAAAGTGACGCCGAAGGGCGCTGACCGAGCGTAAATATGTGACGAGTAGGTTTCTTTGTGTTTAACAAGACATTTATACAGATTTAGAACAACTTGAGGGTGAGTAAATGATGAGTGAACTGTCCGTTTAAGTGAAGTGAAGTGACCTATTAGTCAGATATGGTGACCCATACACCCGGAGCAGTGGGCAGCTATCACTGCAGCGATAGCAGCAATAAGCTACAGTGGGGAGCAAGGTGCCTTGCTCAAGGGCACCTCAGTTGTTACCCGCCAGCCCTGGGAATCAAACCAGCAGCCTTCTGGTCACAAGTCCGACTCTCTAACCGTTAGGCCATGACTACCCCATTTAAGCCAGATAGACCAGAATTTATCAGAATTCACCATAGTTGAATAAGACATTCTGAAATGATTGTTTGGTTTAAATTTAGCTAAACTCAAAATATTAATAGTTATTAATCTCACATCGCTCTCTGAGAAGGTTTATTAAAAAAATACAAAATATATTACGCTTATAAATGAATGCTGTGAGGTGTCAACACTCAGGAAACCCAACAATTGTACTGGAACATGTTATTTATTACATTATTTAGTAATTCTGCATACTATTTTCATATGTATCAACATTGTTATAAAAAACACTCTCTGGTAACACATTATACAAATTTACAGATTTACAGAACATATTTTGAAGAACGTTGTCAGCCGAAGAGCGACACCACCCAATCACTTGCATTGGTTTTGTGTCCATACAATAGAAGTGAATGGGTTCCATCGCTGTTTGGTTACCAACATTCTTCAAAATATCTTCTTTTGTGTCCCGCGGAGAAAAGAAAGTCATACAGGTTTGAAATGACAAGAGGGTAGTGAATGATTCATTTTTGGTTGAACTATCACTTTAATAAAAAAGGTTTTTATTACAAATGACATTAAATCATATTTTATGAGCATAACAAATTACAGTAAGTAAATAACATGGATATGAGAATTTCTTCTGGAGATGTCCACCTTTTGCTTCAATGACAGCATTCTGGCATGGACTTCACAAGCTTTTGTAAAACCTGATAATTCATGTCATCTCAGAATAATATAATGCAAATAAATGCATTATGTGTGCTTCAATGGAACAAATAACAGTGTTTGTCCTTGTCAATTTTTTCTGAATTAATTTTATGGTGTTTCTTTCATTTACAGTACATATTTCTCAAGAATTTACATGTTTCAATTAGATTTTAAAGGTTTTTAGTGTCAGTGTTTTTTTTACCCCGCTGTGTTCATATGACATCATCATATTTTAAGCATTATATAACTTTTGTGTATAGGAATATTAAGGCCTGGCGAACTGCGTGGGGGCACACATCCGGGATTGGTCAATAACTATCACTTTTTTTCATGTCCTCTGATTCAGAGTACACATGGGAGGTGGAGACTGTGACCGCACACTAAATTCAGAGGTGACCTTTAGCTGTGATATGACACAAGCCTTGGTGGAAATTAGATTTCTGTTTTGTTCTGCTCTCTGATTGCCAGAATAGGCTGTGTGATGGAGATGCGTCGTGTTTTGTATCACAGTGTCACGTGATTGCTTAGGTAAATATCAGTGTCCCTGGTGCGTGTCCCTGAGTGTAATTTATGATTGTATGAAAACATTTGAGCACGAAATGAAAATATGACCATGTTTATGAATCGTGAAATAGCCTCGAGCATACCAGCAACCAGATCGTGATCTAGAAATAACTCCGGAGATGCGTTCGATTGTGCTGATTGATGTTATATGCATTACGGAGTTAATCACCAGCATCAAGGAGCTGTGGTGTTGGATGTGCTGGAGGCTCCTTATATTAATCCTGCTTCATACACTAATGCCAAATAGACATTTCACAGCATTTCTTTTTTTAACAGTCGTGCATTGCAGTCATTGCTCAACCATGGAACCTGGTTTTCCTGTAATTATAGGTCTGCAACTCCTTTCAATGTGCCATATTATACTACAAACCCTGACCTAGAAGAGAAATGGTCAATATCACATAGTTTTTCTCTAAATGATCATTTACTTTATTGTCCCACAATTACCCTCAACCAGATGTGTAACTTTGGTCACAAACCACTACAATTACAGTATAACACTCTAATCGACAATTATAGTCCATTGAGGATTGTGTCTCATGTGACTTGTGGATTCTGTACAGAATAGATGCATTAATGTTAGTTATACAGTTGCGTATGAACCCCTTGAAGCATTAGTTTTCACTGTTGCAGAAACTTACATCAGAAATTCATATGGCGAGAATGCCTAATGAAGTTTTTGGAAATGGGATACAGTCATATCCTATTGCTCACGCTGGTTTTAAATGTGTGCGTTACACCCAGACTGTTGAACTAAAGACATTGACTACAACGGATTCTACTTCATTACAGCTTAGTGTGTGTGTCAGTCTATTGACTCTCTTGATGGTAACTTCTGGTGTAAAAACTCTAAATATGACTTTTCCGTTTAAAAATGCAGCTTTGCTTTAACTTGTAGCATTGTAGTCTTTGTTTAAAAAACTGCTGGATGCAATCAATTTAATAACGATGGGTTGTTAAAACCAAGCTGGACTTGCTTTCCTGGAGGAAAAGACATTTTTTTGAAAGGCAGTTAGTTAAATTATGAGTTTGAAAAGCTGTAACCCCATATAATATAGACAAATGGAGGGAGAGATATACAGAAATCGCCAGAGATACGGAGAAACTCGCTATTACTGTACAATATTCATGTAGCCCGGATGTTCGATAGCCCAATCACTATATTACAGTGTCGTCATCGACAAGAGTTTGAATTGCAATGCCAAACGTGTTGTCAATGTGAGTCAACAGGACAAACAGCGCTGCTCTCATTCACATGCTTGTGGGCGCTGGCCAAGGTGCTGAACACAATTCACACCTTCAGTGTCCGTTTTAAAACATTTGTGTAATTCTTACCATTGCATTTTAACAGTTCATTACTTTAGACTTCGGTTTGGAAAGGCGTGCATGTTTTTATACAGTTTTCAAAGAAGTCATATTTCCGGAGGCCTGCTCGCTAACGTGTGTGCATGTCTGCAAAGTTGCGCTGAATTCATTTGCACTGAGTCTGAGAATCGACACCAGAGGCTGTGAAAATAACCCCATGCTGCCACAACTGTGTCTGAGCCAGATAAAAAGAAACGCTAAAAGCGTATTATTCATTTTTTCTGAATATTAAATGGAAAGCGACAATCTGTTAGTGTCACCGCATGGCAATTAGGAGTAATTCGTTTTCTGTCCTTTAATGAAAGACCGAGAATGCAAGAAATTAATAAAATGGGATTAATTCGCGACATCGTTTGAAGAGTTGACCACATACGACCTTTTGAAGAAACTGCACTTTAAAAGGTGCTGCGATGTTTTTGGGGTAAATATAGGACAGAATACACTACTGGACTAAAATGACCCAATGCTATGTTATTATAACCCAATTGCTGGGTTGTCTTTACCCAACCATGAGTGGAAACAACCCAGCAGTTGGGTTTAAATAACGCAGCATTTGGGTAATTTTTAACCCAGCAGTATGTTTTATCCAGCATAGGTCAAAAGCAGGTCAGAGTAAATCTTTACTTTGTATGTACAAGTTTAAAAATCTAAACATGTGAAATATATTGTATTTATTTGTGTTTAATAAGGTATTTAATTCCTTTTTTACAATGGGTGTACGTTTGATGCGTGTTCCAGTTGAAATGTTAATTGATTAATAAAACTATTGAAATGACCTTATAGGTTCTCATACTTCAAACAGAACGGATGAAACCCATTTCCATTCTCCTAAATTCTGTGCGACACGTACATTACACGTAGGCTCTGACCTGACGTATGCGCAAGAAATACTCGTAGTCATGCGCTTTCTCTGACATGTACTGAAAAATTGCTGGAATAATTTAATATAATGAATATGTCATTTACCTCATATTCTGGAAAGACAAAAACATGTAATCTGTGTCCCTCGCTAGCCTTTACCATTTTACTTTATTACAAAGTAGCTACTCTAAATGAGTTGCTCTTTTGCCCCTTAAATCCGGCAGCCCTGACGCATTCCCTTTCATAATACTGTCGTTTTTTTCTAACTTATAAAGCGGCAAAGAAAAGAAATACTAATTGATTAAGACATAGGCTACATTTGTTTCTGGGAATGTACTGTGTATGTGATGCGTAGAGCGCATCTCTGTAACCCCTCCTCTGACTGAGGTGCTGCGGGGACCAATGGAAACGCGCGGTTGGGACAGAGGGGAATCCTGAGCGCTGCTTTCAGCATCTCAAACAGCGGCGAGTATCGGACCGTCAACCATCAACCCGGAGGAATATTGAATATTATCTGTACGGAAATGCGAGCCCAACTTAACTCATAAGCAAGGTAAGCATAATTTGCACGCGCGCATTGAGGTCTGTTAACGCATTCTCCGCGCTAATAATTGACCGGGTTTTTTTGCTTCTTTTCGGTGTGCAAGCTAATGGCTTGGATGCAAATATGACTTGAAAGCTGTCACAATGTGAGTATACTGAACGAACTGGCTCGGTCGTGGTAATTTTCCAATGGGTTTGATGACGGAGTTAAAAAGGAGATCAATGCAGATGTTTTAACTTGACGGCACTTGGAAGTTATGTCACGGAACACCGGATCCGTGCAGACCCGTGGACCCGTTTCGAATCGGAGCAGTTTGAGCTCATCAAATCATCTGGGACCTCCGAACCTTGGGGCAACTTAAGTTAATGAATAATTGACTGGTGACCGTGAAAGCATGTCCAGCACAGAGATGCGCTGAGCGGTATCACACTCACACTTTAACATAAGATGCTGGGATGTTAGAGAACTGCAGTGCACTAACATCAGCTCAAGTGAAAAGACTGTAGAGCAACATAATTGTGGTGCCATTATAAAAAATACTTTAGAAACGTATGCGTGTGCATGAAATATGCAAGCTGGAGAACATACAGTGATTCCTGAAATTGGTCAGTTGTGTCAGGGACTGGCTTTCTCATTTGCATATTGTAGTGTTTATTGTATATGACTATCCTTACAAAATTGCGTATAACTGTGGTATATGAAGTAAAACTTTGGTAATACAAATGGTAATCAAAAACATGGTTACTGCAGTTTTATTACAATAAAACCACGGTTAATTTCTTAAGGGTGCCATGTGTGTAGAGTTAATGAATTAGATGTAAGACCGGAAACAAGTATCAGGGTTAGGTTTTCAGGTTAGGTGAGATGTCTTTACTGTACATTACACAAATGTCCACCAAGCGTTTAGAGTTGTCCTCATTGTGACTGTGCAGTTTTATTTGAACACGTCTATTTTACATTTCACACGTGCACCAGCATCATATTGTACAGTAGTATTAGAGCTTTCTATGTGGGGAAAAACATGTCATGCAACAATCATTTGCATTGATCTCTGTTGTTTGATGTCTTGATGTTACTGGCTTGCCAGTGTGGTGTGTAGTTTCAGTGTGCAGCTAAGTAGGTTAACTAACTGCTCATTGACTCATTTATATTTCGCCCTTATTAAGAAAAAGTGACACATAGACCAGTGTGTTTGATTTATTTGGCTTCGCTGCTATAGAGACTTGTGCTTGGGGGGATAGGGAAAGATATACCTAATTGTTGGGAAGAATAAAGGGTCAGAGCTAATTATGCTAAGATAAATGCTTTTAGTTATTTATAAACCCCTAAATCCATAATTTATTTCTCATTGTCACATAAAGACTTGGATAATGGGAGCTTATTTGTGCGTGCATGATTATGCGTTTGATCTAATTCTTAAGTCTGGAAAAACCCTATCCACTGGGATAGGGCTAAAAATCAGGCCTTCCTGACAGTATGATGGTGTACTGTTGGGTTTCTTACATTCTGTAGGCAAGACATGGACATCATATCCTATCTATTAACTGTCACAATTATATCCACATAACAGCCAAATGGTTTCATTTGGGTTTGAGACTGAATCAGAGATTTTGATGCAAGCAAGTGTATCTTAGATTTTTGTTTGCATTGGATTTTTCTCCCTTGTACAATAGAAAATGGTAACACATAACACAGCTGTCTTGCCGAGAAGCCTTTGGGAGTTACGGAGCAGGCTATTTGCCTGTCCATTCTTAATCACATATTAATAGTAAGGTCTTTGCTCAAGTTCAGATGTCCTCTATAATCTTACCTTAACTCATGATACCTCTTGATTTAACTCAAGCAGAATGCAGTCTCATCCCGACATACTGATAAGTATGCTTCTGAGTTATGAGACTCTGGATTTATACATTTAAATTTAAAAGAGTGATTGGTCCTCAACACATAAAACCACTCTCCCACTCACACACAATAAAGCAGATTGAGCATCCAGTAATAAAAGGGCCGTTTGGTGTTCTGCTTATCAATAAAGGATGTTGCTGTGACTTGAGTGCTTTATGAGACAGTCTTATGGAGGGGACAGGAAAGTCTGCATATGGGCAGAGCATTTTCTGTGGCTTGTAGCGAAACACAGTGTGTTAACAATTTGTTGTATAATGTAAGCCGGAAAGGTGCTGCCATTTTGCCTCATGCTGTAGATTATTTTCCATATGATTAAGATATGCTGTTCTGGGTGGTTGGAAAGGCTCTGATCAGCGTTGCCAATGACTAAGTGCCATTCATTGACACATCAGGAATTGGCAGGCATTGTTTGAGTGGTAGCTAATTATTATAATCAGGCCGATGGGCCATTTTGTGGTGTGTCAGGAAAAGAGAGAATAAAAAAATTTGATTGCTTTAGAAACTTATTAAAAATAATTACTTAGACTGTAAACATGGCATGTATAAAAGACAAGAGCCCAGTTGGATAAAAACACCAGAATCGATAGCCCGTATTGGGAATTGTAGCGTGCTTCACTTGAAAAATTGTCTAATATTTCGATAGCCTTCCATTCGTGTATTTAAAAGAAGCACAGCCTCGTACACAGCTAGAGGAAAAGGATGATGTAATATGTGGAAAGATCCGATTCTAAATAAGCTTCAAACGAGTCAAGTGCATTGGGTTACATCAATACATGACTGGAAGCTTAAAGACGCTGTGAATAATTGGCACAAATGCGTTTGCGCCGACAAAGCAAATTACTTTTTGTTCACGTGAACTGGTTCCGCATTAAATCGGCCCCCTCCGGCATTCTGACGCCAGTTCAGTCCAGTTCAGGGCACGTGTAAGCGGACCCAGCAGGCCTTTAGCTGGGATAACTGAGCACTGCGGTGCAGCTGATGCACAGTGAAGAGAAACGGGCACATCAGAGGAAGACCGGAGAGAGCGAGGAATGGAGAAGGGAGGCTGACAGGCACATGGCTTCAGAGCTCTGCAGAGGAAAATAGGAGAAAGGATGAATATGTACATACAGTATATACACACGTATATAGTAGGAAGCATGACTGTTTGTGGTTGCATAGTAAAACTATATTAGCATATTTTCATTTCATGGGATTTGTTATGGAGCTTGGAGATAATTTAGTATGTTTATGTGTGTATACAGTACATCTAGATTTTATACCTTTAATCTGCTCGCTATGCATTATAAATGTATTAATCATGGATTACCATTATGGATGTATGAGGTGAAATGGGCCTGGTGTAATTATGCTGTGATGACAACATCCCTGATCTCATAATCTGAATCCTTTTTCACATGTACATCAGCCTCAGAAATATGATTTTTGTTCTAAAAGGCACGCTAGTCTTTGGCTGATATATCGTGAGGTTTAAAACCAATAAAAATACCCTGCTGAAAAAACCAACATAAGATGGTTAGGTTTGTTTTGAAGCATGTCAACTGGTTAAGGCTGGTCCTGAGCTGGTTATAAGCTGGTTTAAGATGGTCTTGCACTGGTCCTAAGCAACTAGCCCGTGCTGTAAGGTGGGCGTACCTGTCAGTACAATTACTTTGGAACCTGATGTTCCAAATATCGTAAGAAGCGTTACATTTCCGTCACACGCTTGCAGTATTCGACCAATCACTACGCACTGGTTAACTGGCCAATCATAGCACACCTCGCTTTTCAGAGTGATGAGCTTTGTAAAAAATCCACAAGTTTCAGAGAGGCGGGGCAAAGAGGAGATACAAACATGCGCGGTGTGTGGAAAGTACAGCGTGTTTTAACCTTAAATCGTGTATACACATTGCATTACATCTAAAACAAACCATAATATTTGTTTTAGCCGTGTCATATGACCCCTTTAAAATAATATAAAGGTCTGATTATGGGGGTGCCTCCCCAGCTGTTTCCAGGGATGATTAGAAAGAGCTGACAAAAAAGGGAGTGCAAAACAAAAGAAGTGCGTGAGACATGAAAGATGAGGGCTGGTTAAGGATGGATGGAGAAGAGAGATTGCTTATATGATTCAGAATGAAGGGATGACATGAAGTAAATGAATGAAAGAAGGAAAACAGAGAGGCCACGAGGATGAGAAAGAGATGGAAATATGATAGAAAGGAGCAGTTTCAAGATGGTCCTGCTGCAATCTCGCTCTGCATTTAATTTCCTGTCTTTTGACTGGCTTGTTTTCCTCTCTTCTAACCAGGCCATGACAGCACCACATGCAGGTTTTAGGATGAGTTTGCGCTTGGATTTAAATAGATAATGGCAGGCTAACGGTTGTTGGCTGATGAATTATTCACTGGAACCTCAAGACAGCTTTCCTAGTGACATACGCCAACTCTCAAGTCTGCAATATTGATGTCATGGAAGACTCCTCCATTTTGGTTTATGCAAGAGCGTCGAAAAACAGCCTTGCTGAAAATGGTATTCATGGTTGTATTGTGAAGTCACGACTGCTTTCTGTGCTGTTGTGTTTGTTTTCTCAGCTGGTTTTTCTGGTTCACCTGTGGTTAATAGTTGCTCTGAGCACATGGTATTTCACACATCAATGAGACATACTTGGTGATTTACACTGCAAATTATTGGCGGATGCATGAAGGCGCAGTTTTACAAAGACGTTTGGTCATATAGTAAGGGATAATGCCGTGTAAGTGCTAGTATATGGCATATTTGATCTTTGCAATGCTACAATGAATGCAGCTAAACTTGCCAGGGATCTCCCACTTAGGGAGGAGGTGGAACGTCTCTGTGTCTGTTTGGTGTTTACGAAACACTTAGGGCTGGAATTATTAAAGATATATTATAGAACAGTATTGCAGTACAGTTTTGAGCAAGTGCAACCAAAAAAAAACAATGTTTAAAACCATCTTCTTATCTTACCTTTTAAATAGTTTGTGTGTCTGACCATGTGTCTGACGAGAGTTTGTTTCAGTAGAAAATGTTTTTTAAGAAAAAGTGTTTTAACGGACCATTATTCTAAATTGTTACCAAGAAAACCTTTATTTGCTTCTCTAATGTTTTGTTTTGCTTCTGTATTGTGGCCTGCAGGCCCACCGTAGTCTCTGCACTTAATTTAGCATCATGTGGCTTCTTTTTTTATTGCACTCTGAGTCTAAGACTCCAGAACTCTGGAGCTCCAAAGGCAGAAATGAAATGTCACCACATTTATCCGGAAGAGCCAACAAGACCTTCCTTTTGAACAACCTGTCAGGGTTGTGATTTTTCACAATTTACTCTCAGATACTACAGATCAGGCTGGCTGCTTAACGGACAAAGCCGGGGATAGTTTTCACTTTTTACCTTCGATATGGCAGTTGTCAAGCTGTTGAAGCTGCCATTAAAAAGAGAGATAAATTGTGTCCGATAAATGCCATTCTTTTTTACTGCCTCTTCTGAGTGAGACCAGTGAAGAAAGCAATCTGTCTGTTTTAACTGTTTGTCTGAGTATGACGCCATGTGCCAAAGATACAGATTGCTGATAGCACACATACATCTTGGAGAAGTCTGGAAGATGTATTTTTTTGAGTGTTTGCTCATCTGCACTACGTCTCTGAGACGTTTCATGTCAAATGTCATATAGACATTTAGAAGATGTCTAGATGTTTGTAATTTAGAATGTATTTGAAAGATGTCTTTTTTAGATGTTTTTATACAGCAGATCTATATCTCTTTAGCAGATATCTTACAGATGTATATGGGATGGGGTTGTAGGAGATTTCTATATAATTGTATCATATTAAAATAGATTTTAAAGGTCTCCTCAGATGAGCACTTTCAACAAGTTGGTATGATTTATTAGGGTCTTCATGAAATGTCTGGAACATATTTAGCTTGTCCGGCGTGTCAACACAACACACGTGTAGTGGCAATGGTTTAGCTAAATGATATTTACTGAATTCCTCTGTGGTTAGTTTCGTCTTAAACGTCTCAAATCATTCCTCCGGAGACAAAAAAATCTGTCACAGCAAACAGCTAATGCGCTCACGTTGTGCGTGTATGCTTACCTAAAATCCACAAAATCCACTGCAGATATCAGCGGAATTACATGGATTTTAGCGCTTGTCATTGACAAGTTATAACGTTACACACACAACGTGAGAGCTAGTTTGCTGTGACAGATTTTTCAGCCTAAGCACGAATGATTTGAGACGTTTAAAACTAAACTAACCCCAGTGTTTGCCCCTGTTCATTAGCAAAACAAACAGCTTGCCGCAGCTGAACATATTAACGCACATAATGTATTAACATACATACAGCTAAACTCCAAGTGCCCATCTGCACTTATATACAGTAAGTTTAACACTGGCTTTGAATGTTCTATTTAGCCTGTGACTGACTTAGATCCCTTCGCTATCATATGCTAACGTTATCCTCCTATATATACGGTACATCTACGTCAATTCAGACTGTTGATAAATATTACTTACTTCGGCAGTTTTGTCTCGTTCAGTCGGTCTTGATCCCTCTTGAGGAACAACTTTGAAGCTAATCCTGTTTGTACTGTCCCAGGTTGATAAAGCACTCCGGTTTGAAGTAATTCATGCAAACGAGCAGGTTTTTACTTATGGTTTCTGAAGGATTTCCACTAAAAATAAAATAAATCCACTCCTGTCTCTTCCTAGGTTTGGACTACATTGCATGTTGTCCACGGACTTTAGCCATGGCGTCACGTACACCGCTGTCGCTTGTGAAAATAACAATGGCGGAGCGCGGTGGGTGGAACTGTGTAGATTAAGGGGCGTTAACATTATAATAAAATCCGCTTTGGACGTCACAATCAGAGCGAAATCTGAACGGCTTGATTTCTCACATGCTTGCAGGGAAAGGCACACCAAAACAAACTTACTGGGTTCTTATTTTTCACGTTTTCTAGGTTGCTAGATGCACCGGGGACCGGTGACATCATCTGATGTCTCCTTTAAGGTACGCAATATATACTGTATCTTCATATAGTCTTTTTTAGCTTGAATTTTATAGCTGTAGGCTAGACCTATATATTAAATATGCTGCTTGTCATGAACTTCAAATATTAGGAGAAATGTAGGCTAAAAAGTGACTTGGATGTTAACGTTTCGAGCCAGCTGCTGTAGATGTGAACACGAATTATCACTGACTGAGTGCCCTATAACTGTTGCTACTTATTTGTGCAAAGCAGAATTCAACAATATTTTCTGCATTCAGGTGGTGTGAGATTAAGATAATTTCAGAACCTAAAAAATAGGTCACCCATCAAAAAAAGCGTTGGAAACCTGCTCTACCATCTTATTTTCTCGAAAACTACCTACTATAGCAGCACTGAGGCAAATGTATACCATATCCAACATTATGTTTACTACCTGCCGCCACACTGCTAGTGAGAATGCTGAGGTCATATGAAAGGTTGCCCCCATTAGTAACAGACACCCAAAGCTGTGTGCTCTGAAAACACAATAACCTGGAAACCAGCGTGACGGTCGTGACCTCGTCCCCCGGGCTAAGACCTGTCAATCCCAATATAGGCTTATGCAGCTCTGTTTACCAGCCAGCTGATTGAAGCTTGGCCTCTACATGAATAGCCAATGATGAAACTAACTGGACCTCACCTTCAGGAAGGTTGCACACAAAAACTAATTCAACCTGTCAAGAAAGCAAATAAGGAAGATTAGGTGTGTGCTTTGGAAACAGAAAGAAAGGAAAAAGTTTGCCAGTTTGTTGGTTGCTACGAATTGAATACAACGAGAATCATGGAGCCTGTCTAAACACTCAAAGCTGCTACAGATAGCAAAGCAAAAGGAGCAGATGGAAGGTTTGTTTTGGGGATGTTATCGTATTTTTTCTTTACTTTGTTCTTTTTGTGCCTGTTTTTTCCCCAGTAGACTTTTCAAAAAAGGGCCCTGAGGCTGAGGGCCACTTTTTTCTTGTTTGTGTGCTGTTGAAGTTTTCTGTCAGACAGAGTTGAGTGAGAGTTTTGAGAGGGTGTGCGTGATTGCTGTTTGATTGGGACAGATGCTGAGTCGCAGTGGGACGGTTTACAGAGGGCTGGTCCTTCAGCAGTGAACACCAGTAAATCACAGGCTGTGATTTCAAGTGATCTAACAGGAACAGTTATGATGAGCACTCGGTTATAATGATCTTCCCCATCTTACAATCACAAACATTTTACCTCACAGTGACACACTCCACATGATTGCAAGGAACACATGTCCTTCAAATTTCTGACATTGTCTGAAGAGTGGAAAGCCAAACTGTGTATTGCCATTGATCTACTATTAAGTTGCTTCGTGTAGATTTTGTTACAGTAGGTAAATATCCTTCCCAGCTAGCCATGCTAAGTGATTGTTACGTAACTGACGACCAAACTTTTGTTTTGTTACTAGTTACATTGTGACAAAGTTACATCACAAAGTTACGTTCTGTCAACCAATCCAGGAGTTTTACTTACCAGTTGTCACAATGTAACCAGATTATGTTGCTACAACAAAATGTTCGTCAGATTACTTTGTTAGTTAGTAGTCATAACATTGTGACAACGTTGTCTCGTTATTCATAAATGAGGAATGCATAAAATTAGGTAAATTCAGTTCATTTATTTAGAAAAAAACAACAGTACAAGCTTCAAGAACCGTAAAACATTTTGTCCAAATGATGCTTTTACAATCAGTTAGCAGTAGCTTTATATAACAGTTATTTAAATACATAATATCTATAAAATAGCCATAAGATACCATAATGCTAGCAGACATCACACATGATTTAAGTAAGATACAAAATAATGATAGATATTAATGAATATAAATATTAACCAAAACACTTCTGCACCGTTCTTGGTTATCTTGCAAAGTTAGGAGAGCGTAAAGGTGACACTGACAGTGTGAAATGGCCATTTAATGCTAATAAAAATACATATATCTGAGACTGCAGTTACGTTGCCAATAAGTCATTCATACAATTACCAAAAAGTATTAATAAATTACGTAACTGTTACATACTGTTGTAGCTGGGTTACTTCAACTCAAATTGATCAGTTTTATTCATTTTCGCCCTTTACTTACACATTGACTCTTTTACTCGAACACACTTTTACCTGACTAGACTGTTTTGGCCTGCTTGCTCTAACTGGAAGGACAAAGATGCCGTGTTTTGTAGCAAACTGCAACAGGTAAGGACAGATTGTACTAGAAAAACATCAATGTTACCTCAACAAACCTCTACTTACGAATGCAGCAGTTTCTTATATTTTAGAAAACATTGTAGAGGTGTAAAAACTTAATAGAACATGAAAACCAAACTGACTTGTGGTAGTTTTACTTCCCATATTCACTTTAGGAGAGCAGGCACTTCATTTTTCATTTCTTTTTTCTTAAAGGTCAGAGCAGGTTAAGTGATGTGTTAAAGGGAACAGCGGTTACCTGCATATCTAGGCCAAAAGTCTGCTGCCGTGAATTCCCTGTGTATCTCAGAGCAAAGCTTTTACAGTCCCAGACCAAAGACTATTTTGCACCAAGATTTCATTCCACTGGAAACTGCAGTAAGTTAAATCCTGAGTAATTGCATTTTCTCAGAGGAGACAAGGGAAGGGGTGCGTCCTTCAAAAAAGATGGATGAATAAAAATTGACTTTATAAAATCAAATGTGTAAACCACTATCTTTTGTCCGTAACACTAGTAACTTTCAAAGAGATGCACAGTGTCTTTTGCCTCCTTCAGCTTGTTGTGGAAGGTGAGGAAGGTTACAGCAAAAAGAGTTGAAAAGTCATGTCACAGTAGGTAGTGGTTTTATAGGAACATGACTGGCTAAAACCATGCTGATCTGTGCTCTTTTTAGCCGGATACCGTGTAAATACAATGGTGACGGGTGGCAACCAGTCTGCAAATTAGTCTAAACAGGTCAATCTGGTGAGAATGGATGAACTCACCCACTCAGACATGATCACTTTTGGTCACATCTGATTATAAATAAATGTGATATTTTGTGATTGAGACGTTTTTTTGGCACATATGTGTCAATGCCTCTATTGGCACCTGTTTTAAACAGAGATAGCCATAGCCCACCAACAGTAGTAGTAGAAAAGCTGCATAAAATATGCTTGCATGCTGTATTACTGAAGGTATTTTTGAGAAATGTACAAAAACTTTGATGTGGCTTGGTTTTAATAAATAGCCCGGAACGCATGTAAACATCAAATGGAACTGGAACATGAATTTTGATTGGACTACGCAGAGAGGGGACTTTGCATTTCACCTCAGGGAAACTGTGGTATAATGGCTTCGGCATGTGTCCTACCACAAACGGTGCACAGTAGGTAACCTGCGCTCTGCTTCTGGGGGGGTGACTATGTGTGACATGGGAGTAGGCTGGTCCAGTGAATCAGTGGCACTTTGAGAAAGCAGAGTTGGCTTTGGAGGAGATCAAAGCAGGCAAGCTGGCAGGCATCAGGCAGCAAACAGCCCCTCCTTTTCCCAGACTCCTCTGTGACCGTGAATTACATTGACTAGCTGTATCACCCTGGGCATCAGAGCTCGGTGCATTAGCGGCAGCGCACATGCAGCCCTGCCCCCATGACTCGGCCTAATGGAATATTTTCCAGGCTTGTAGTCGTACTGTAGAACCGAGCCAGCTTCAAGGACCGCTCCACTGGATACACTTACACACCATGAAAACTTTCTTAACTTGGAGCATTGAAATGCATCAATGTGACAATGAATTCAATGCATTGATTACAGAATTTAATATTCAAATATTCACACCCCTATTTTTTATGCAGTGGCTTTGTAACTCAACCTCCCACACAGTCCAGATATTAATATACTAATAGATTTGAACATTTTATTAAATGCCATTATATTACATTATAAACTTCACCCACATACTACTAATTTACATTTCTATGCCTATAATTTATACGCTCATGATCACTGTGTGTGCTTTTGGTTTAATGCACCAGTACTACATTTGTTTACATAATCTATTTTACACATTTAACATTTGCATTAGTCTATTTTCAATTGTAATTTTACTTGCATTTTAATGTGGGGGACATTTGACTGAACTTTAGCTTTTTAATTTTAGCTTTACCTAAGTAAACATAATATTGTATTTTTATTTCATGCATATTTTCATTTAACAAAAATGAATTTGAGATAAAACCAATAATTGGCAGACCCCATGCAGTAGCCTCATTGACCCCCTGTTGTTAAATTCCTTGAGCAAAGATGCTATAAAAATAAAACTAATGATTATTGCTGTATGTTGTATACGTTAATCGTGGTCTTTACTTCCACTAAGAGTGATCTGTACTTCAATTGAAACACATTGCATGCCGGAGGAAAAAGAATCAAGGTTTATAGGATTTAGTCTATGGTGAAAACTTACTACTGAAGTGTGACAGGGATGTGACTCGCACAAGTAAATAAAAGCTGTGAGCATGTTGGTACCCATCCATGCCTTCAGCTCTTCCATCCTCCTTCCCCACATCTGTGCCTGACAGGTGGCACCATGGTTCATGTCCATCAGCGGTCGGTTTACACACTTTTGCAAGTGAGCAAGCATGGGAAGAGTAAATGTAAGTGCTGAAAATTCAGTTGCATGCTGTAAATTATGAGCTGGGGCATCAGTAATTGTGTCCGTTTTGAAAATCAGTGTGTGCGTGTATGAAAAGATGGCCATCTTTATTCAGTTTTGCTCTAGGAGGTAGTTTAGTAAGCAGTCTCCAAACCGAAGCACTAACACTTCATATTGATTTGACTCTGGGATGCTATTCACACTGAACCCAATTCCAGATTGTTTGTCAAATCTCAATTGGCTTGTCTGCCTGTCATTTACCAGAAAAGAAATCTGACTGTTTTGTATAGAGTGTGTAATCGATATCCGGCCATATCTGGATATCAGTTGCCATAGTAATGATGCTAGAATCATTACAATGCAAATTTGCATTTTACTTTCTAGTGACATCATCATCCGTCTATCCATTCTCCTAACCCACTTGTCCTCTGCGAGGTCACGGGTGGCTATCCCAGCATCTCGGGACGTAGACAGGCAGCACCTTGGATAGATGGCCGGTCCATTGCAGGTGACATCATCAGTGTATCTCAAATGAAAGTGGAAAATGTATGGCCTTGTTAATAAGGGCATGACTCAGTTTCAACCTCCTGCTCTTCCTTCACTGCCACGTTAATGTTTTATTGTAATCCATCATAACCTCAATCCACTGAGACAGAGAAGCATTCATCCTGACCTCACACACACATACTTGGAGCATGACAACAGAAGCGACGCTGAGGAGGCTAGGGTAGTGGAGTTGACAAATTAGGCATAAATAATTGCATGAGGGAAGCTCTGGTATTGTACTAGAGATTTTTATATTACAGTTATTATCTTTTCTATCATGATTGTCATTGGGTTGAGTTAAGACTAGTGCATTTCTATCATTGCTTTTCAAGTTCTACCCACCTTTCAAACGCATTTAAATTCGGTTTGGTGAAACAGGTCAGTTTTAATTACCGTGGCAGAATTGGAATTGGCATTTCAATTTTGATATAACGCTGATGAAATCAGCTTTTCCCTTACGAGGGCAGGCTACTCTCTCCATATAGGTTATTATGGGTGATGTGTGTTTACCTTGCTGGACCAAAAACTAGTGGAACAAGAGCCCTAAGAGCCAGGGAAATGTAAGGGTGCTGCTTTAAGCAGAAGAAATAAAAAAAAAAAATTTAAATATAAAGAATAATAATAAGGAATAGTTTTTGTAGCGTTTAAAAAATTTGTGTGGGTTTATTTTCAGATTCAGATTCAATTTATTGTCATTGCACAAGTACAAGGCAACGAAATGTGACCTCTGCATTTAACCCATCCAGAGAGTAGTGAACACACGTACCCCCGGAGCAGTGGGCAGCTATCACTACAGCGCCCGGGGAGCAAGTAGGGGTAAGGTGCCTTGCTCAAGGGCACCTCAGTTGTTACCCGCCGGCCCTGGGAATCGAACCAGCAACCTTCTGGTCATGAGTCCGACTCTCTAACCATTAGACCAAAAATCCCCTTCCACCCCTCATAGGTGGCTGGAAAGTAAACTCAATTAAACTTTCTCTCGTGGTGTATTTTCTCGCTTCGGTTGGCAGGGATTTAATGCAGCGCTCCGTGATACTGCGTCAACTGGTGCGCAATGTCAAAGCTCAGAAACTACAAATAGAAATGTTTGTGCTGATAAATCGGGACAGTAATCAGCGTGCGTCTGTGACTCCGTTTGACCCGTTTGCTCACACATTCACGTAATTTTTTTCCAGCTGGAGCTTGTGTTAATTGATATTGAAACCTAATTGAGAGATTGAAGAGTGAAATGTCAAGCAGCAGTTGCAAAGATGATTAGTAAGTCAAACCGGGTAATCACGTTCCTCGCAGAAAAGCAGCGACTGTTACTGTTGTTGTAATATAGATGGGCAGTGGACATGACATTTTAAGCAGTAGGCCACACGTCCTGCAGATATGTTTACTAAAACTAAAACTGCTTATTTGTGTTAGTAAAAACAAACATATGATGGCACTTAAAGAGGAAACATACACTCTTTTGTTAACATCAATGTAAATTTTAACTTTACCTTGACATTAAATATTGATATTTTTACATTTTGCATGTATACAAGTAGATCTATTTATTTGTTTAAAAATTGTGCTGTATGCTATACTATATGACATTTACATTTAGTCATTTAGCAGGCGCTTTTATCCAAAGTGACTTACAAATGATGTAAACATTTGTAGCCAGTGGCGGTCCTTCCTACAGGCGACATAGGTGCTTGCCTAGGGTGCCATCTAGTGAGGGGCTCAATTTTAATTATAATTAAATTTATAATGTCTATTTATTTTTTCAACAGTTTTTGCCATCCCTCTATCTACAACAATACTTTGACATAAAAAATAAATTAAACTTAAGTAAAAGAAATGACAATTCTGACGTGACCTTTAGCTGTCAATTAGCAGTCACAACATGCTAGCGCACACACTGATGCGCGGTCAGTCGGCTCGGCTGTGTGTCGACGGGTTACAGCTACGGAAAATGAAACGGCAAAAGCTATTTTGATTAATAGGTTATATGAATCACATTTTACAGTATCTAATTTTGCACACAATGTTTTATTGTTAGTTTAATTTTTTGTTTTGATTCTTTAGTGTGCACTTTTTGTTCTCAGATGTTGCACTACTGTTAAAGTTAAAAGTTAAGTTTATTTTTTGTATATTTATTATTGAACAGGTTTATTCTTTTGCACATATTGTTATATTGTTTGTATTATCATTGTTTAAATAAATGTGCAATTCTTTGGACAGGAGTTCTTTTCTCGAGGGGGAAGGGGCGCCATCAGTCAAGCTCGCCTAGCTCGGCTATGATCTGCTCTTTATTGCTGTAATGAATTCCGTTTATTCAGTGCTGGCATTGAATCAGATTTTAGAATCATTTGATATATTGTTTTTGCATGACCTTAGATCACAGAAGTAAAATATTATTCTCGTCTTACTATCTCCAGTATTGACCTGGATGTACCAAATCTAACCTCCTTGTGCCCTGCCAATGTACCTGGGATTTACTAATTCCAACAGAGCTCTCCAGGTGCCCTTGCTGATCTGTGGTAGCTTTTCTTCCATACTGATTGGCCGGCACCATTCTTTCAAGCAAAGATGCTTGAACAGATTGAACCTCAACAGTTAAAAAAACAAATGAAAAAATAATCACAAAGGGTGGTAATCTGAAAAGTAATTTGCATATTCATTGCCTTAAAGGAGCAATGTGGAGATTTTAGCGGCATCTAGTGGTGAGGTTATGAATTGTAGCCAACGCCTCATTCTACCTCTCTCCCTCCCTTCTTTGCCGAAGGAGATATTATATTTACAAAGCGCAGATAAAGGAATAGATGGATAAATAGATGGATAGATTCTTTATTTGCTTCATGATCAAAGGTCAGGATATTACAGCTGGTTATTGGATTACACACTTTTATAGAAGCAGTGAAGCTCGAATTTGAGTTTCAGAAAGCAGATGCAGTGAAATTTTAACCGTCTCATTGTGTTTTTAAAACTCGATGTACTTTATTATCGTTTGCCTGCGATACGCTGCAGGCCATCTCAATCATGGCTGATGCATTAATCAACTGAGCAGAACCTCCATTTCCAGTGATTCTGACCAAATTACAATGTCCTGAAATGGCTCACACTGTCCAGCCCTCGAGTGAGCGTCATTACAAGCGGACAATTACAACATCACATATGCATTATTTTGCTTGAGCAACATCTGAAAAGCATATGGTTTTCAAACAAAGTGATCCCTTCACTGTAAGCCTCAGCATGTCACTATTGTAAATGGACTGAGAATATGTTTAGTTTCAAAACAGCCTCAGAGAAAGAAAACATCTTTAAAAAATGATGAAGATGGAGAACAGGGTACGCTGATGTGACGTCAGTAGTGTGTTGTGGATTATTTACTATTAGCAGCAAGACCTGAAAGGTATAAGAGATTGTGTAATCAATCTTGCGAGAATGCATTGCTCTTTATTTTAAATATATGGGAGGGAATTGGTAGCGTTGTTTATTTGTATGTAGGGCTGGGTGGAATGACGGAATATGCCGTTACCACGGAATAAAATGTCAAGAGGTTTTTCTATTCCGTGTTTTCCGCGGAATGTAAATAAGTAGGCGTGGTTAACTCGGCGCTCTGCAAGTTGGGAGCTGGCAGGAAGGACACAACGTCTCGTTCCCTCCATCAGGGAACTGAGGTTACATCCGTAACCAAGACGTTCCCTTTCTGTCGGTCTCTCGATATTGTGTCGAGCTGACAGATGGGGGAAGGCGTACTTCCGTTTACCCCGCGGCCAGCTGTGCGCTAGGGTATCCGTGCCGAGGGGTCCCTCGGTCAGGGAGTACCAAAGCGGGCAATGGGAGGAGTCTGGGGAGGCAACAGGTCCCCCCAGGTCCCGATCTTCGTGAATACTCGTGGGGACAGGGACAGACCGAAAGGGAGGACTCTGTACTGATATGCCTGCCCTCGAAAGCGAGACATGAAAGTAAGCGTCCTTCAGGTAGATTGCCATGAACCAATCTTGACATCTGTTAGATGCCAGGATGCGCTTCTGCGTGAGCATCCTGAACGGCAGCTTGAGTAGGTGCCTGTTCAGGGTACGCAGATCTAGCAACCCCCCTTTTGGGGACGATGAAGTACGGGCTGCAAAACCCGTTGAACATCCTGGCTAGAGGGACGAGCACGATCGCTTTCCAGAGGGGTGGTGACCCTGGCCCGAAGCACAGGAGCATCCTAACCTCTGACTGAGGTTGAGAGGATGTCCTGAACTTAGGCGGGCGTCTGGTGAGTTGTATCGCGTAGCCGAGACGGATTGTATCCCATAGCCACCGTGACGGTTTGGGGGCTCTAGTCAGGCTCCCAGGGACCGAGACAGGGGCTAGGGGTATGATCTGCTTCATCGACCTCCCAGGGGGTGGTTCGATGGCGAGCAGTGCGGATCCCTTGCCGTGGGGAGGCCCCCGGGGAGGAGATCGGCTCTGCTCCTTACCTGCCTGGCGATGATGTAGCACAACGTACTGTCAAATGAGAGTGCTGAGGGCTACTGATTATCCTCGACATTGGGTCTCGCCGTGACGCAACGTCGAGTTGCCGAACACCGTCGTGTAGAGGGTGAGAGCAGCTGTGATAAACACCCAGAGAGAGAGGAAACTCTTAAGAGAGTGGGCTGTTGGGACGGGGCAGGAACCATCCTGGATCGACCACCCAGTGATGGAATGGCTGGGGTCGGGCCCGATGGTATTCTCGATCTCCCTGGGGTCTTCCCATGAGGGCTGCTTCTGCTTTCGCCGCGGCTGCTGATGGGGCCTCTTCGATGTCCCTTCCGGGGGGGCCGCCTGAGTTGGGGGCGCCAGAGCCGGAGGGCGTCGAAGAGGACCAGGGCTGCTGGGAAGCAGACAAGGGAGGGAGGATATGCTTGATATCCTCTGTCTGCTTCTTTACTGTCGAAAACTGCGGCTCAACAGTATCACCAAACAGCCCCCCCCCCCTTGGGTGCGTCGAGATGGGTGCGTCGAGAAAGCGTTACTCATCTGTGCAAGGTTCAGCCAGAGGTGTCTCTCATGGACCACAAGTGTGGACATCGCCCGACCCAGGGCCCGCGCGGTCACCTTGGTCGCCCATAGAGCGAGGTCAGAGACAGCGCGGAGTTCCTGAATAAGCGCTGGGTCGGTCTTACCCTCGTGGAGCTCTCTCAATGCCTTGGCCTGGCAGGAGCCATAGCGTGGAGAGAGGAGGCAGCTTGGCCCACAGCAATGTAAGCTGTCGACACCGGAGATGCCGAGACCCTCCATGCTTTGGATGGGAGTCTAGGTCGAGCCCCCAGGTGGCCGCTGCCTGTGGGCACGAATGCACCGCGGCGGCATACTCCACCTGGGGGACATCGAGGGTGACAGAACTTTTTTGACGTGAATGTGCCGGAAAGGGGGTGTTCCAGGTCTTACTAAGTTATCAGTTATCCAGTTATCTTATGCAGTTCCAGTAAACATGGCACTGGGGGCGGGCGGATTAACGCTCACAGTAATCCTCATATCACCCTCGCTGCTTGCCGTAGCGGACGGCAGGGCCGTAGTCCTGCCGTCATGGAACGGGGAGCAGACGGTGAGTCCCGTGGGAACACAGCCACCTGTGACGCAACGTCTGAATCATCAACCGCCCGCAGTGCGGGCAGGACGTATCCACAACATCTGCCCCAGCGTACTGGAAGCAGACACCGTGTCCGTCCCCCTCCTCGATGAGTGTGTTGCACCCATGAGAACAGCAGGACATGCCACGCTGGAGAAATTTGCTCTTTTAGAGAAAAACTCAAACACTTCTGGAACTGCCGAGACGCCCAGGGGAAAGTCGCTGCAGGAAGGGACCGTCCGCTGCACCACGTCATAAGATTCCAGCAGTAATTCGGCATAGAGTTTGAAGTCTCGAAGTTGATCAGTGTGAAGGCTCCGAAGAACAAAAGGTGAATGAATGCAGCATGCCATCTCCCTTTTATACCGGATATCCAGGGGGCGGAGTCTGGCATGCAAATTTCATTCGCCAATTTCATTGGCCTTTTCTAAACTAGTCAGAAGTTGATAGGTTCTCAAGAGCGAACCCCATCTGAACATGTGAATGAATTCACCCATAACAAAGTAACAAATCAAATACTCTTTTGGCCTTCTTTTAGTGTGTAGTTTTGTGATTCGCTCCAGTCCGGTGCTTTCTCTCTCACCTCAGGGTGCAGGTATCTGTGCGTGCATATTAAAAAAGCTCATTCTCACATATTTCAGAAGTCAGATTGTGTTGTAAAGCTGTTAATGGTTTTAATAAAGTTCAACTTTGGGCGAGCCGAGGTGAAACTTGCGTTGAAATGCGCAAATGATGCTGACAGCGTGAGCGATTTGACGAGACGATCCGCAAACCACCATTTTGGGAGACACGTGTGGAGTCACCAGAAACTCGCAGTGCAAAGACAAGCGCGAGAATAAACAAACCTAAAGACAGAGAGTCGCAACACACTAAAAATGCTCATCTAATAGAGAGTAAAGAACGATGAAGACCTACAGACCCCATGAACACCAGTTAACACCAGTCATACTGTACTCTCATTGTTTGTGCATATATTCAAACTTCATTGTCATACTTGTTGTCTATCTTCCTAGTGTATACATATGATTTTTTCAGAAGATAAATAAATAATAAATCTCATTATCAGGACTTTATTTGATATCTTATAACTATGATGAGCATTAAAATGAACAGTAATAAATAAATAAATTAAATCAATCTAAGAAAAATGAGGTATAAGATACTGTATAGAATTATAATGGGAGATTGTTACAGTGAAATATATCGTTATCGTGAAATAAAATTACTCATTTCGTGAAATGGATTTTTGGTCATTCCGCCCTCCCCTATTTGTATGTGTTGTCTGTGTTTTTGCACCTTTAGGGATTTCTTATGTTATTATGCAAATGATGTAATGCTGCAAACATGCTTAAAAAAACTGCCGGTGTTAAACTCCATTTGCATGAAACAGTTTTCTGAATTAAGTGCTGGCAAAGCATCCAGTTTTGGCAAACTGTACCGGGACTGTGTTGCGCCTGTCCATCAGGCACCTGAATTGGCTCTTTAAAATGCTGAAGATGTGCTTGACTACACCGTGCATCCGGCGTGGTTGTAGTACCCTTATCTATCATATGATCAGCATTTGATGAATTACTGCTGCCATGATCGCGAGAAAATGTACAGGAACATCTCTTTTGCATAGAAAAGAAGCGGGTTTGCACTGAAAATAATGACAGATTCATTTAAATGCTGCACCTATACTTTATATTTTCTGCACATTATTCTCTTTCTGCCTCTTATTTCTTTCTGACTGTGTAATGCATTCCTCATGTTCAGTATATGAATGGATGTATATATATATATATATATATATATACTGTATGTGTATATACACACACACACACACGCACACACACAATCACATATATATATATAATTTATAAATATAACATAACATAATAGCATACACCCATCTACTTGCATATACTATACCCACTTTTATTTCACCTGTCAAGGTTACGAAAATAATGTGGTTGTTTGTATGAGCTGCCATAGAGCCATTCTGGGTAGAAACATAGTCATTAAAAGTGGAATGCCAGCAGTGTGCCAGCTTCTCTCTCTGTTTTCTGGAGAGTCCAACATAATCAACCTAAAGGATGGAGAGAGTGCCAGAGAACAAGCGGGAGAAAAGAACAGGATACATGCAGGCAGAGGTTAGCAGTTGAAGCTCAAAGCCTGAGCGGAGCAACGGATGACTCAGTCAGTCACCATGGCAACCCCGCCAAGACAAGTCCCAGATGCAGTTTGAGGCGCTTAGGGTCTGAGGTTTAAAGGCCAAGGTACAGTAAATAATTGGAGTAAACAACAACACAATGCTGAGTAAAATGAAAACAAAAAGGTGGAAAATACGAAGGGCCCTTTGCCTTGTGTAACAGATGACAGGCGGAAGGATGCGGACCAGAGGAAGGCAAGCAGCAAAAAGTGGACAAGAGGGACAGAGGTTTCTAATTAGAACGGCTTAAACCATGCAATGGCCCACAGAAGCAAGACTCGGTGGTGCACTGCAGTAGAGATTAATATTAGTAAGCAGGATAAGCTGCAGACCAATTAGATCTGAAAATAAAACAGAGTGGAGTGAGGCACGTTAATACGGAAGCTTGGCTCGGACTTCATGGCCATTTTGGGGGTGCAGAAGAAAACCTTGGATTGTGGGAGGGGTTCCAGCACAATTTAGTGGAAAGAACACTGGCTACAGGCTTCGTTTTCTTTTTCTTCTGATTATCAAGCCTGATCTCTAAGATGTCTGAAAACTATTTTACAAGGTGGCTCATTTCTATGAATTCGTCATACAATTATTAAAGTCACCATGCAACAGAATTAGCGATTATCTTCTTTTTTGTATCGCTGTTTGTTTTTCACAGCTGTTAGGACATCGCAAAAGATGGAAGTTAACACGGAAAACACTTCACTGGATAGGATTTTTCCTTTATGTCATCTGCATGTGCGGAACACTTGTCAGGGAAGAAAAGGCAACATGTTTTTGAGCACATTAACACTCAATTCAGGTAAAAATACTCCCCGAATGCGACACGTGAAACATTGATTCTGACTTCTGGCCTTGCTTTTGATTAAAATGTGAGGCAGAGAGACAGTTCAGAAACCAACGTGTTCGACTTCATTAAGTGCTGCGCAGAACGATCGGAATATGACATCAATGCTCCGTGAGAGCGTTTTAAAGCGCTCTGTCCCGCGATGCTTTCATGCTGTTCGGTCTACGCAACACCGAATGAAGTCAAACACACACTTTAGTTTGGAGACAGAGGGAGTACACAAGCTTTCTGCTTGCTCTTCCCTGCACTAATCACAAGCGTGTCATTCACCACTCGTAAATCACATTAAATGTTAAAATAAATCTTTGGTGGGGCAAAATTTCGTTTTACGCACTCACACCAATGCGACCCTGTGACATTTTACCTCGCACGTTATAAAAAACGGTCGCATTTGCGAGCATTTTGGTCGCAGTCTAGAGCCCTGTCATTTGATCTGTTGTGCATGGCATGCTGTTGGAATTATTTGTGAGTATCACACATCATTTTCATTCTTTGAGCAATTGCATTTAATTCCTGTAAAACTGTAATGTTGTGTATTTTCTGTAATAACTTAAGGTAAATTTTGTGTTCAGTTGTATTCTTTCGTTCCAAGATGGTATGCAAATAGAGTAACATCTGTGGTTGGGAAACAAGAGCATTACAACCAATTACATTGTTTACAGTGATACACATTTTGAAAAACACATTTTTACATACAAATTTACATAACTTTCAGGATTTTAGTTGTTTTGTGTTGTTTGGGAATCTAACCCATGCATGACCCTAGCATTGCTAGCGCCTTGTTGAGCTACAGGACACGCAGTTTCTGAATCACTTGTAGTTTGCATGTCAGGATCTCAGAGGAATTGATATGTCTGTATGATCGTACTGTTTTAAAGCTCTGAGACCAGAATTCATCGCTCAGCCCTCCGTAAGAGCTTCCATTTCCAGATAAATGACACCGGATATTGAACTGTCAATCAAATGACTTTCTGTCATTCGTAACAGAAACTGTCAAGTTTTATTATTTCCGAAATCAAGCTAAATCAAGTAAAAGAGCGTAGGACTGAAAATATGTTTGACATAAAGAAATGCGAGGGATGTAATTTATGTGCAATTCAAGACATTGAAATGAAAAACAATGTTTACATTAATACCAATGGTGCATTCATGAGAAACAAACAGTATCTCTAAACCCATGCATTAAAAACTGCAGAAACAGAAGTACACAAGGAAATATATAGTGTTGGGTTTAGAAACATTGACCTTGTGGCTTTGTTTTGGTGAGGTTTATGGGTAATTATTTGTGCATTTAAATTTCAAATAACGCTGTATAAACCCATCTCAGCCTTTTCAAAATGCACATTGAGTCAACAACTGCAGCGTCCGGTAATGGATCCTTTCGCAGCAAATGAACCCTTGATGTATTCTGTCACACTCACACACACTGTTTGTTTCACTTTAAAGAGAAAGGAAAGCTTTTTGTATGTTGCATCCTGGCCTGCATTTTGTGCTAGCTATTGTTTATGCAGACGGCGTTGGAGCTCATTGGACTTTCACTAAGCGCTTTATGTTTGCGAGCGTGTGCATATCGGTGTATTTGCAGTGACTGTGAATTCATTTTTTGTGTGAGGACACACTTCATTGAAAACCCATTAGAAGAGAGATCTCATTAGTGTGGATATGGTTTATTCAATAGAGACGAGAGCAGGGCATTGTGTACTCTATACTGTGCTACCTTAACAAACTTAAATACATGTTTACAAACAAGTGTTGAACAAGCCTATAGTGATTTAATTGTGTAATATCAATTTAATATACAATTATTGATTTATAAAGATTATATCACAGCTAATTATTTAGTCAGTGTATGGGCCTATAAAAGCTAATTGGGCATGTAAGACGCCATCATTTTTAAGTGTCTTCAGAAAAAAATCCATTTATTGATGGAGACACTTCCATATTGACACAGGGTGTTTTTCGGGTCTCATATTGTGTAGAAAGTAAACTTCCCAAGCAATAAGTAATTTCGAAAGCTGACGCATTGTCGGGTCTTTGAAATTCCCATAATGCATTGTAAAAACCAGTGAGCTGCTCACTATATTCACTTACATGAAATACATAAACACAAAGCTAAAAAACACACCTTCTCTTTTATTTAGTAGTACATTTGCGTATGATGTGTTTTGTATCATTTTCTTTATTATATGCTTAATGTCTGAATTCCAAAACGTGCACGTTATCTGTTTTGTTTCTATCTAAAATGAAAATTCTGTCATCCATTATTCACCCTCATGTCGTTCAAAACTCGTATGACTCTCTTTCTTCTGTGCAACACAAAAGAAGATATTTTGAGAAATGTCTCAGTGGGTTTGTGTATGTACAATGGAAGTCAATGAGGGTCAGTGTTATTTACTTGTCTACTGTCCGAATTTCAGTTCGCGATATACAGATTCATACCCTACAGAACAGGTCGCAACCCATCCAGAGACACACAGTCATGCACAAGATTCACACACACACAAAAATACCATCTCCCTTATAATGAGCCTGCTGAGATTGCTGTTTCCTGTGTCAGAACAGAGCGTGGTGGGACTTTAGATAAACAGAATCGCGCTGACTGCTGGTTTTGCTGCATTGGTGAGGCTTCGGAATAGGTTATCAGGCTGAGCTCCTGTGAAGCTTTCTCCTCTTTAATCCACGTGTCATTGCCCCTGGGTCTTCCCGTGCTGCGTGTGAAGAGACAGCAGAGTGGGGACAATGCATCACAAAACAAGGAGAAACAAGCAATCTCTCTCCACCGCCTGAACTGAACCTCTGTCATGGCTTCGGACGGCAGCCCCGGCACCCGCAGGCAGCTCAAACTCTTAATCCTGTGATTATACAGAGTGTAGCTCACTGCATACATTGGTTACCAAGCTGTCCTCATATGCAGCCATCACTGAAAGATAGGAAGAGTATGAGCAGTCTAAATGGCAGATATGACACGGCTGCTCGTGGCTCCTTTATAAAGCCAAGAGAGACAGCGTGTGAGAAATTGATGTGTCCTATATTAGCAGGCTGGAGAAAAGCAGAGTGTGTGTGTGGTTTGTTTCTCCACTGGTTTTTATTTAGGAGTTTACATTGTACAAGTCGGCATTGTGTGACAATTTTATATCATATACAAATATCTGTGAACAATCATGAAATAATTTTAATGAAAATTAAGAGATAATGATAAATATTTTCGCTGTCATTCTAAAACCCCGGATGTCCAAATTAGCAGTTTTTCAGGAAATGGTAAAAAGCACCAAAACTCTCTTTTGTCAAAGTTGACACGCACTTTTAATACTTTTTATAGGTTAGATATTTGCAGAACCCAGTGACAAACATAAAGGGTGACTAATAGTAATTACAGTATTTATGCCCCAAAAAAATCACGGAATATAAGGATACAAAGTTTCAAAAGGACAGAACAGCGAAATACAACTATACGGTTTTTAATGTTTTTGATGTAATATGTTTTTTAATCTGGTCACACCACAACTATCAAGAATGTTGTATTGTGTTATTATGCGTAAATCCATTAAACTATAAGATTGACTTTGATTGGCTGTCAAAATATTTGTATTCATCAGTTCTCTGATCCCAAGAATATTGTTTGTCTATATGCTAACTGCTATCTGTTCTTCCTTTATTCCTTTATTTTTTATGATTTTTAACAATTTATGTTTATACTTAAACTTTTTCTCACTCTTGCGTTTAGAATATTGTGTTGCCCTGCAACACTATCAGGCTCAATATTGTCTTGACTTACCAGTTGAGAACCACTCAATCTATTGGATATAGATGATGATGAAAGACAGATGAGCTTTGGTTCCATTTGAACAGCCCTATAAGCCTCACCACCGAGATCTTTCACACCATTTCAGTATGACGTTTCGTCCCGCATGTTAGTGCATTGTGTACCGTGTCCATGTGTGCGTTTGGTTTGATTGTGTGCGCCATACAAGCTGCACCCCATTGTCCAATTAGAGTGTGAGAATCAGCGAGTTTAGCTGAAGGAGGAGGGGAGGAGAACGGGCCGCCTTGAGTCCAGCCTTATTACCGCAGAGCTTTGCTAGCATGTGTCCCCTAGGGGGTCTCTCTCTCCCAGCATTCCACTGACACCCTGCCTTCATTAACTTCTATATCTGCATCGCAGCGGCTTGCCAAACATTTCCAAAACATCTGGATAATTCTGTACCGCCTCAGCAAAAGTGACATTTTACTTCAACAGTAATGAAAAGCAAAACATAGGAATCTCATTAGGCCGCCGGTTTGTACGGCAGTTTTGAGCTTAACCATGCCTTTCCACTTGCTCATTTCTCACTTTGTAGTTTGATTTTGATGTCACTTCTTGCATGCTGAGATCTTACATCTGATGGTACTAATACTGTACGCCGGTGTCCTGATGAAGGGTTGAGGCATCTAGCATTATATCATTTCTGCTACAAAGAACTGAATTACGCTGCTGGTTAATTCTGTTTAATTTTTTTGCAACTATTTAATACATTAATCTTATGCAGCTTGCAAATCCAAAGTAAATTATCAACCATAAAAAGGAAACGCAGCAGTCATTAACACTGTTGACTTTTTGAAAACACTCATTTACAAGAGAGAGAGAAAGCAAGGTCTACACATACACCTGTGTATGCAGTCTCAAGTTTAATTCAAATGCACCATTATTTTCCTCTTGGCATCTTATGAAAGGCACGGCATGGGTGAAAAAGTAAAATGAAGAAGATATGAGAAGAGGAGAATTTTCATCATGTATTCATGTTCATGTGACACTTTGAGTATGTATATGACTTTCTTTTCTGTGGAACACAGAAGAGGATAGTTGAGAAATGTCTCAGTGGTTTTGTGTCCATGCAATATAAGTCAATGGGGGAAGGTGTTGTTAGGTTACAAACATTCTTCAAAATATCTTATTTTGCATTCTGTAGAAGAAAGAAAGTTAAAGAGGTTTGACATCAAGATGACTAAATGATGCAATAACTTTTATTCTGAATGCCACTGAAATTAGAGATAGCAGGTCTATACTGTGCAACAACATCAAGTTACATTAACAATATGATTTTTTGCCAGTTATGTGTTATAGACTTTAAAGGGATTGTTCACCCCAAAATGACTATTTTGTCATCATTTACTCTACCTCTTGTCATTTCAAACCGGTATGACTTTCTTACTTCTGCAGAACACTATAGAAGATATTTTGAAGAATGTTTGACTTCTATTGTACGGACACAAAACCAATGCAAGTCATGGGGGCCAATGTTGTTCGGTTACCAACATTCTTCCAAATATCTTCTTTTGTGTTGTTCAGAAAAAAGAAAGTCATACAGATTTGAAATGACAAGAGGGAGAGTAAATGATGACAGAATTGTCATTTTTGGGTGAACTATCCCTTTAAGTATGCTCTTGGATACACCTGCTGCTGTGTAGTTTGCACCATGACGCACACACAGAGGAACAAAATATTTTGAATATGAGAAGTTCTAGCACTTAACGTTATAAGCAGCATTTAGTCGAGCGCTCACTGCTTTTCATAGAAATAAATTGAATTTGCAATGTTCTAGATTTAAACTGTTACTACATTTTGGAAACCTTGGCACCGAGTTCTGTCATCCATCAGTGCCTCTGCATGTTGGTTTTGTATCAAGCCCTGCTGGTGCTTCTCCAAATGTGCGTGCACGGAAGAGGGAATTCTCTAGACGCTGCCTCACACAGACTCACAGTAACTTGGCAGGATGTGGCAGGTCCCCAGCCCAGAACTTGAAAAATGTTTCTGCTTTAGTCTACTGCAGGCTTTGACTGCATTGTGCAGCGGAGGTCCTCTAAGTAGTCCGCTGCTCAACAGTACACGAGCAGTCGATTTAGCTCTTGAAATACAATAATACAGAGGACTGTGCATTATTTATGATAAAGACAATAGAAGAAAATGTTACCTTCTTGGTATTAAATGTAAGAAGATTTAATCAGAAACGCGTACAGTTTCTGGGGATCATGTACAGTTTATTTTGATAACATCATGCCCATGCACCTTAATTTGAATATCCACTTTAACAGCACTGGAGTATTTATTAATCTAGGTGCATGGACAGAGTAATTTTAATAACAGGCTGCTGTAATATGTTGAGGAACCTGGGAAATACAACATATTGCCAGGCATGCATAATAAACATTCATTATGAATGAATAACTAAACGGTGTAATTGCATTCTGTCTCGACATTTAAAGATGTTTATGGGTTGATGAAGAAAATGAGTGCGTTCACGTGTACACATTTGAACCCTTTCATGCATGCATTAAGACAACCTCAGTCAGGATTTTTATGTTTTAATGCTTTAAACGTTTGTAAAACATGACTGACATTTTTAACACATATTTCTCAAATAGATATTCATGCATATGCACGAAATGGCTTTTTGAATAGCTGTCCACTGTAGTGACCTTAAAGTCGACATGCAACGGAAGTAGCGATTGTCTTTTTTTCTGTGTCGTGACGTATACTCAAGTGAAACGACTTCTGAAACGAGAAAAAAATGTAGGGCGGGACTTGATTTTATCCACCGACAACTGATTGGATCGTTAAAAGGTGAAAGATTTGAACGCCATTCCTCGTGAGCAGAAGTGAAGAGAGGTCTTTCGAGAGGGGGAGGAGCTTAACATTTTTGATTAAAGATTACAAGTGCCAATGAATTAAAAAAATATATTGATGTGGTTCTGTGGTAAGAGCATGGCGCTTACAATGCCATGGTCATGGGTTCGATCCCAGGGGAGTGCACATAGTCAGAAATAAATGTATAGTACAATGCAATGTAAGTCGCTTTGGATAAAATCGTCTGCCAAATGCGTTAATGTAAAACAATTAGATTTGATCATTTTTATGCCGACTTTAAGATGCTTTTTTATTGTAGTTCATAGGAAACTTCAGGAAATTATTTACAGTGCATGTACACTGAAAAAGGGTATTTTGCTACTGGTATTTGTATTTATTTCAAGTTGATTTACCACAATTTTTTTTGTCACAACATGATTTTTTCATGTTCAGTCATCTAACTTAATCCATTCGAATTGGGACTACCGGAAAAAATTGTGTTGTGTTTAAATAGAATTGTTCAAACTGGGCAGAGGTTTTCCAATTCCCAGCATGCTTTGCGTAAGACTGCATTTGGAGGGTAATTTTCCTAAATAAGTGTTGTTTTATGCTTTTCAGAAACACTTGTTGGTGTTTAATGTTCGTTTATCTTTGAGATTTAGAAGAGTTTGTTACATTTTCGGGTTTTGTGGTTATCATTGTTCAAAAGAGTAGTGCCTTTACGTAGGTTGCGGCATATACATTTTTTAACTTGAATTTCTGTTAAGCTCTGCTAAGCTAATTTACCATCTTCGTGGAAAAGAACATTAAATATTATGTGATATTAAAGGTCCAGTGTATGAAATTTAGCGACATCTAGCTGTGAGGTTGCGAATTGCAAGCAACGGCTCACTCCACCCCTCGCTTTCGAAGCACTATGGTGGCTGACACAGGGATGTCATCACGTTTTCACTTCTTTGCCGAAGGAGATAACATATTTGCGAAATGTGCTCTGTAGAGAAGTTTGTCCTTTTAGGGGTTTGCCCTTTGTAATAAGTAGCAACTATGTTGTTGAAGCTTCTTGTCTCATTAAAGAAGAGTAATATCTAAGAAGAATATATATGAAAGAGACGGAAGTTAACAGATTTGGTCAGAGACCAGTTCATTTGAAACATCGCTTCCCGCTAATGACAGCAAAGGACGATAACTTTTCCTTCTCCAGACAAAGAGACTCTGTTTGTGGACCGATTAGGAGCCATATTAGAGCTGTTCTGTAGGCCATTGACGCATACTGTAGTCACCAGTGTATTACGGACGATCATAATTGGATTACATCGCCAGGCTTTATTACAGAACCTTTAGTAAGATGGTATTATAGAACAGCAAGTGGGCCTCTCAAGAACCATTACCGAAGAGAAATACAAGGGTAAATCAATTGTTATCCGGCATGTGGCACCTGGAGGTAAGTTGATATGATTAGAGGATGTTTAAACTGTAAGTTCAGTTTGAGGTTACAATATTATGGGATGCTGGGATGGCGAGTGTGTGACACGGGAGAGCAGGGGTTCGTGGGTTTACTGCAGGCAGTAATGGAGAGTGGAACTCATGCTGTGAGGTTAAGTAGAATTAGAATTGCTAGCAGCGTTGTCTTTTATGAAGATGCAATGGGACGCAGTGACTTGTGATAACAATGTTAGTGAGCTTGTTCTATGTTCAGCTCGCTTCCAACCCTTAAGATCTGTCATGTGCTGTATCTGTCGTGTAATTTCACCCCCTCTCCTCATTGTACATCTCATATAATCCTTATCTCCTCCCCTTCATGCTCTTTATCTGTTCGTTCTGTCATTTGCTTCGGTGCCCATTTCGGCCCCTGGCACTCTCGCTCTCCCCATTTAACCGCCATTTCTATGCTATCCTCCCTTCACTCAAGTTGTCCAGAAGTTGCGTGGACCGGAATTTTTCCATCATTAACTGAGTATTAAAAACATTGATGGGTAATTAAAAATGCTTAATGTCATTTTGACAGAGTAAAAAAGATGAACTATTATATTCTTAACCCAGCATTGGGCCAAAAAGGGACAAACTACAACCTACTGTATGTTGGGTTGTTTTAAGCCAAATGCTGGGTTGTTGTGATCCATTGTTGGGTCAAATATAAACATTTTCTGGGTTAATTTAACACAGTGTTTGGCTCAACCCTTTTTGATCCCCATCGTTTTTAAGAGTGTAGAAAAAGGGAGAAAAAATAAAGTTTTAATGCAAGAAAGATATGAAGATGAGGGTTTGGGAAAAAGTTATATATTATTTTTCATTTAAATGGCTGACCAAATCGTAAGACCACAGTGTCTGTTTTTTTTTTTGTACATTGTTAGAGCAGATTATAAAAACCAGTGGCACAGTGTGTGTACAGACTGAAGGAGTTTTGTATTCATAAAAAAGAGCATCGAGTTCTTTTAAACTCACACTTTTATCAGACAACAATTCCACATTGTTTAGTTCATTCTTTTCGCCTTTACCTCATACAACCAATGTTCCATTTTTCGCATCTTTCTTTAAATTGTCTGTTCCTCTCTTCCTCAGCTAACCCTGGTTCCCTTTCTGTCGGTCTCTCGACGTTGTGTCGAACCGACAGGATGGGGTTTGTCTTGAGAACCTATCATCTTCTGAGTATTTAGAAAAGGCCAATGAAAATTGGCGAATGAAATTTGCATGCCGGGCTCCTCCCCGGATGTCCGGGTATAAGAGGGAAGCCGGCGTGCTCATTCATTCACCTTTTGTTCTTCAGAGCCTACGCATCTGATGAGCTTCTCTACGATCTTGGTGATCATTCTTTCTGCTGGAATCTACGACGTGGACAGCGGACGGTCCCTTCCTGCAGTGACTCTCCCCTGGGCGTCTCGGCAGTTCCGGAGGTGTTCGAGCAAATTTCCTTTTCTAAAAGAGCAAATTTCTCCAGCGTGGCTTGTCCCGCTGTTCTCATGGGTGCAACACACTCATCGAGGAGGGGGACGGACACAATGCCTGCTTCCAGTACGCTGGGGCAGACGTTGTGGATACGTCCTGCCCGCACTGCGGGCGGTGACGATTCAGACGTTGCGTCACAGGTGGCTGTGTTCCCACGGGACTCAGCCACCACCTCGTTTGCTCCCCGTTCCGTGGCGGCAGGACTACGGCCCTGCCGTCCGCTATGGCAAGCAGCGAGGGTGATATGAGGATTACTGTGAGCGATAATCCGCCAGCCACGGCTCACGGACCGTTCACACCTCGTTTCGCTCGTCTGACCGTTCCCCAAAAAAAACGGTCCGCCGTCTTATTCCTCAATCACGTATTCGGACACGATGCGTGATGATGAGAGGTCTCTTGCAGCATCGGGGGGTGACGTACTGCCATCCGACTCCGACGATTCTTCGGGCTCCCTCCCTCGGGGGGTCGAGCCCAGGAAAAAGCGGATGTCGAGATGTCGGCCATGCTTTCCCGGGCCGCCGTGAGTGTTGGGTTGCAGTGCCCGCACTGCCTCTCCCGGCGTTCGCGGCTGGCTACATGGCGCCTCGGGTTTGAGCGCGGCTCCAAGCCGCGCCCGCCCCCAGTGCCGTGTTTACCGGAAGTGCATGAGGAACTTTGCAAGACCTGGAACGCCCCTTCCGGCACGTTTCACGTCAAACAAAGTTCTGTCACCCTCTCTTCCCTCGAGGTTGAGACAGCTGGAGGATGCGTCGGTGTCCCCAGGTGGAGTTGCCGCCGCGGTGCACTCGTGCCCGTAGGTGGCGGCCACCTGGGGGGGCTCGACCTAGACTCCCGTCCAAAGCATGTGGTGTCTCGGCATCTCTGGTGTCGAGAGCTTACATTGCGGCGGACCAAGCTGCCTCCTCTCTCCACGCTATGGCTCCTGCCAGGCCAGGGCGTTGAGAGAGCTCCACGAGGGTAAGACCGACCCAGCGCTTATGCAGGAACTCCGCGCCGCCACCGACCTCGCTCTACGGGCGACCAAGGTGACCACGCGGGCCCTGGGTCGGACGATGTCCACACTTGTGGTCCATGAGAAACTCCTCTGGCCGATCCTTGCGCAGATGAGTAACGCTGAGAAGGTCCGCTTTCTCGACGCACCCGTCTCGCAAGGGGGGCTGGTTGGTGTTACTGTCGAGCCGCAGCGGCCCCGCTCACCCCCCGCCCGTCAGGGGGGGGCGCGAGACCCGCACGCGGCCTTCCCGGAGGGTTCTCGACAGTAAAAAGCAGTCCTCCATGCCACAACTCGGCCGCCTCGGCCGTCGAGTCCCGTGCACTGTCTGCTTCCCAGCAGCCCTGGTCCTCTTCGACGCCCTCCACTGGAGGAGCAGCGAAGAGGAGACCATCGCCCCATCAGCAGCCGCGGCGAAGCCGCTGTCATGGAAAGTCCTCAGGGGTATCGAGCCTACAATTGGGCCCGACCCCAGCCACATCGCTGGGAAGTCGGATAGGGACGGATCCTGCCCCATCTCTCCATCTGCTGGCCCCCTCTCCGGGGGGCAAGCGCCCACTTACTCTCAAAAAAAGGAGAGTTTCCTCTCTCTCTGGGTTACCTCAGCCGCTCTCACCCTCTGCACGACGGTGAACGGCAAACTCGACGTTGCATCATGGCGAAGCGCAATGTCGAGTATAAACTGGGTTACCTCAGCGGCTCTCACCCTCTGCACGACGGTGAACGGCAAAC
Organism: Triplophysa rosa; assembly: GCF_024868665.1. Classification (NCBI taxonomy): domain Eukaryota; kingdom Metazoa; phylum Chordata; class Actinopteri; order Cypriniformes; family Nemacheilidae; genus Triplophysa; species Triplophysa rosa. Next base: position 11,838,269 of record NC_079905.1, on the reverse strand, counting down.
TCGACGTTGCGTCATGGCGAAGTGCAATGTCGAGTATAAACACCAGCCCTCAGCACTCTCAGTCAGACAGTGCGTTGAGCTGCGCAGTCGCCAGGCAGGAAAAACAGCAGAGCCGATCTCCTCCCTGGGGGACCTCCCCCGGCAAGGAATCCGTACTGCTAGCCATCGAACCAACCCCCGGGGGGACGATGAAAAAGATCGTACCTTAGTCCCCGTCTCATTCTGGGAGCCTGTCTGGCTTCCCAGGTTGTCAGACTGGCTAGGGAAGACGATCCTTCTCGGCTACGCGATCCAGTCGCCTCACGCCCGCTAAGTTCAGCATCCGATATACCTCAGTCAGAGGCTGGGAGTACTTCGAGCCGAGGTCACCACCCTTCTGGTGAAGGGAGTGATCGAGCCCGTCTCACCAGCCGAGATGTTCAACGGGTTTTACAGCCTGTACTTCATTGTCCCCAAGAAAGGCGGGGGGTTGCGCCCTATCTTGGGTCTGTGTGTTCTGAACAGGCACCTACACTATAGCTGACTTTCAGGTTGATCACGTAGAAGCGCATCCTGACGTCCGTCAGGTGTCAGGACCGGTTCATGGCAGTCGACCTGAAGGACACGTACTTCATGTCTCGATCCTCCCTCGACATCGGCCGTTCCGACGGTTCGCGTTCGAGGGACGGGCATATCGGTACAGGGTCCTCCCCTTCGGTCTGTCCCTGTCTCCACAAGTCCTTACGAAGGTCGTGGAAGCCGCGCTCCTTCCCCGTAGGGAAGGAGGTGTGCGGGTACTTACTATCTCGACGATTGGCTCAAGTTTGGCACACTCTCGAGATCGGTTGTGTACACACAGGGACCTGGTGCTCCGGCACCTAGATCGGTGGGGGAGCATCAAGTGATGGTGAGACCATGTGGTGTCTCCACTAATTCCTCCCTACGGTAGGTAGTGGCCTCTGCAGCATTTTCCCCCAGGGGGGAATAATGCTTACCCAGTGGCCCGTACGGTGCCGGGCGGCTTCTCGCCATTTAGAGAACTAGGCCTCCGCCCGTGACGGCCGGCGATAGGGGCTTCCCAACTTTGTGTAAAGCTCTGGGTCCCCCTTCCTCTCCACTGGAGGGTCATAATTTCGCATTATCATCTTCGTCTGACTCGCCCAGGCCAGTCAACGTCGCTCCGCAGAGATTGTGACGCGGCTCAGTGCTGTGGCATTTTCCATAGGAACCCCATTCTGTCGGTTCGACACAACGTCGAGAGACCGACAGAAAGGGAACGTCTTGGTTACGGATGTAACCTCAGTTCCCTGATGGAGGGAACGAGACGTTGTGTCCCTCATGCCACAACACTGGCCGCCCACCCCAGCAGTCGGGGGAGGATGCTTAGGCTCCTCAGACCAACAGGTGAATGAATGAGCACGCCGGCTTCCCTCTTATACCCGGACATCCGGGGAGGAGCCCGGCATGCAAATTTCATTCGCCAGTTTTCATTGGCCTTTTCTAAATACTCAGAAGATGATAGGTTCTCAAGACAAACCCCATTCTGTCGGTTCGACACAACGTCTCGTTCCCTCCATCAGGGAACCGAGGTTACATCCGTAACCAAGACATTTTACTCTCTCAATTTCTCCATTTTTCCATACAAGCCACTGTTGCCAGTATTTGGGATTCACAGGATCCTCATTAATCACAAAGGCAGGCATGCTGGGTAATTGAAAGGTGTACGGTTGGCAGGAGTCAAGCATTTTTTGGATTTATCAGGCCCACACTGTGACTGGACTCTAATAGATGCTTGCATGCCTCTCACTTACTTTATTGCTTGCTTTTCCTTTATCTCTCGTTTTCCCCATAAGATTTTTTTCTGTTTCAAACTTTTTAAGAGACAAGTCTAGTCTTTCTTCACAAGCTGCTGGGCTGAAGTCTGGTTCTAATGTTTGGCATGCAGAGAGATGCAGGAGGGAACAGAGATGACTAAGTTCTCGCAGAAGTGAACTATACAGACAGCAAGCTGCAGGTGTACACTGACAGCATGTGTCAGACTTGAACACCACAGTGTGATTGTGGAACTTATTTTAGTCATGTGTAGTTTGAGACTTAGGAGCCAAGGTGTCTATAAGCACACAAGTTGCAGTCTAAGCAATTGTTTCAGTTATTTGAAGTATGCAAAATGGAGGGCGTTCTTAAAGGGACCCTCTGCCGAAAAATGAAAATTCTGGTTCGGGAGCTTTCTGACTCCTCCATAGACTGCAGCGCAACCAAACTTCAAAGCACTGTAAGTGAAAGTGAACGCATGTTTGAAACTAACTAAAGTCAGGAATACAGTTAAATATAGACAGTATTTTTGTTTGTTTGCGCACAAATGTATCCTGTTGCTTTATATAATTAAAGCTGAACCACTGGAATTACATGGACTATTTCAATGATGTCTTTACTCGCTTTCGGCGCTTTGAAGTTTGGTTGCATTGCAGTCTATGGAGGAGTCAGAAAGCTCCCGGACCTCTATCTTATTTTGCGTTCTGAAGATAAACGGGGGTTGACAAACGACTTGAGGGTGAGTAATTTAAGACAGAATTTTCCTTTTTCGGCAGAGGGTACCTTTAAAAGCACATATAAAATAGCACAAACGATAATATTCTGTGAAATGTATACTTGTCTTTTCCCTGTTAAAATATTTGATTTTTTTTTTTGAGAATGTTTTCTATTATTTATGAGAGAAAGCTTTGGGCTTTTCCTCATCCATAAAAACGCTGCTTTAAAGCTTGCATCTATATCCACTTCTTCGAAAGCTTTGGTTTACTGAATAACATTACAAAATCAACTCATCCATCTTCTTTTATGTCTTAGGATTCAGTCCGAATAGACCCTTCATCTATAAACAGAATGAAAGGAAGATACTTTTGTGAAACAAACAGGGCATGTATTCAACACAACACAATACGTACACAACACGTATTGTGTTGTGTAACTTGTGTCAAATAATATCTATTGTAATGTATACAGTATAGCCACAGGTTAAAGGTACAGGATTTGTTAGCCATAATACAACTTTTATATCCATGAATATATAATATCTATTCTGAAAGTCGCATTATCATCATTCTAGTTTTTGCATACATTTTCCTGTTCTCATAGGTTTAGCCACCAGTAACATTTTTGTATTTGTATTATCCTGGGATAGAAGGTAGTTTACAAAACAAAATGACATCCTTGCCCTTGAGAGCCCGTGAAACAATCAACTACATGTCTCATCTTTTCTCTCATTGACCCAGCATTACTATTTTAATCTGTTTTATTTTTGTTTCCTGGTCTCTCCGGGACCATGTCAGGTTAGAGTGGTGTTCACAATGATATGATGACAGGAGCTGACAGCTTAAAGTGCTGCAAGTTTGTGTGTATGCATATTTGTGTGTATTAATGTTGTCCTCTTAATGTCTTCGTCTGCTCCAGGGAATAGAAAAGGCAATGGTCAAACAAGTGAGCAGACAAGGAGTGTCAAGGGCAGGCTGCAGACCTTGAAGCAAATCATTTTCTAAAACTTTTTGACTGTTTAGTTACTTCAGATGAAGTTTAAGGGCTAGATTTACTAGCAGCTTGCGGCAGCAAAAAGCCCTCTTTTGGCTTTATTCACCAAAGACATGCAGTGAAAATGAGTGCTGAAAAGGCGTAGACACAGCTGTTTTGCGGCTGACCTTATTGCATATGCATTTGTTGCATATGCTCTTCAGGTGCAAACTTTATGGGAGGAGTGAATAACACAACGCGATTTACTAAGGTTTGCACTCATCATTGTACTGGTATTTGCGAGTTTGTTTAACGCCCAAAAAGCATGTCTTAAACCCAGCGCTAATTTGCACTGCGCTTAGTAGATTGATTGGTTATTATGTGAATGAGATATTGCGCCTATGTTTTCTTGTGTGTATACATGTATATTCTGTTTTAACCCGCAGAAATGTCCTTTTTTTAAATTGCGCTCTCCTGTTATTTTGCCCAGTTTAGTAAATCTGTCCCTAAGCGTCTTGTTTCTTATTCTGACTTTATTGGTGGCTTTCTTTTCATAAGTTCACCAAGTAATTAAAACGAGGAAACAAACTTACGAACAAACGAAGTAATTATTGTTTCTTCCCCAATAACTGGATGTCATATGAACAAATAGGCTGTGTGTACAACACTTTCTTGAAAGTCTTGAAAAGAAAAAGCTAGCACAGAGAATAATTCCTTTTTTCACTGTGAAGAGAGAGAGAGCGAGAGAGAATAAATGAAAGTGTCCATTTCTCCAGTTAATGGAAGTGGGGTGTATGTCGGGCTGAGATCAGTGACGTTTCTGTTGTGCTCGACTGAGCGAGTTTGACTTCAGAATTAATATTCTATTGCTGGCGAAGACATCAAAGACCTATTTAAAAGCTTTATCTCATTTAAAGCTAATATTAGCTTCTGTGTGTTAGGACGCTTGATGAATTGTGTTGTGTTGAAAGGTTTTATTTTTTTCTCAAATGGGCAGAGTTGACAGAAGAAAGTGAATTACTTCACAGCTGTACCACACAGGCACAATAAGACCAAGTGTCGACAATACAGAGCACAATTAATTGGCTTTTCATTTGTTTTTTAAATGAAATGTTATTGGAACAGTCAAAACCGCCTTACAGATGAAATTATTGTGACGGTGTAAGCAACTGCTCTGGCGTTTTTTTTCAAACAAACTACGTATTGTAAAGGATTATATAAAGTAGAAATATTTGTGTCTTTCAATCTCTGTGTCAAGCAGCACACATAAAGTGTTTGTGTATACTGTACATACTGTATGTGTATAAGTATAAGATGCAAAAAGAAAGTGACAAATCAGAATGTCTTACATGAACTTTGAGTCTTCAGATTGTGGCTGTGTCTTCATTTAGACTTCATTTGTTTCTCTGCATTTAATGATGCTGTTTGTGAGGAGATGAAAGTGTGTCGTGGTGAAAAGAGTTCAGTTGAGCATGTAGAGAGAAAGAGAGAGAGTTTGGAGATTCAGCACAGCGATATTACTGCTGCAAATCACACCACCTGCAATGCTACAGCCAACACTGTCCCAGCTGTGCTTGTTAACGACAGAGACAATCTTTTAATTAATTGTTTTTTACATTTACGCATTTGGCAGACGCTTTTATCCAAAACGACTTAGATGCATTGTACTATACATTTCTTTCTGATGTGCAGTCCCCTGGAATCGAACCCATGACGTTGGCGTTGCTAGCGCCATGCTCTAACCAATGAGCCACAGGAAAGCTGGAAAGCTTTTTCAAAGAAGGATTCTTCAAAGACATACAATATATCGAACATCATGATCGAAGTCTATTGCATTTGAATATAACCTCTTAACAAGCGGCCATATTGATCAGGGTTGCGCTTCCCGAAACCTTTGTATCGTTACGTCGTTGTTAAGACTATATCGCTACCACTGGTTATAACTTAAGAATGACGTAGCATTAAGAAGGATTTGGGAAACGCAGCCCAGAACGTTGAGTGTTTTAGTTTTTAAATGATGCATAGTTTTTGATAGTTGAATATTAATATGATAGTTCACCCCAAAATGAAAATTCTATCATCATGTTTTTGTTCTGATGAACACAGAGAAAGATATAAGGAAGAATGTCAGTAACCAAACTATTGGACCAAACATACTATGGGTGTCAATGGGGGATGAGATCTGTTCGGTTGCTGACATTCTTCCAAAAATCTTACTTTGTATTTTTAGCAGAACAAATAAATGTATACAGGTTTGGAACAACCTGAGTGTGAGTAAATAATGACAGAATTTTCAATTTTGGGTGGACTATCCCTTTATTGTAAAACAAAGGTAATAAAAAATGCAGACACAAAAAACACCCATTCCATTGGCCCTGTGCATGTTTTAAGATGCTTCACAACTTCACAAACTACACTATTTTAAAAACATTTTTGCCCTGCATTATACATTTATCTTTTCTGTTCCCTAAAGCAATATTAATTCTTTCACAATAGTTCTCTTTGCGCTTGATGCATTTTTAATATCTGTCTAACGCTGTAAAAAACTCTTAATCGAATAGCAGAATGTGTACACATCGCAAATTTTTGGAGCACGTTTATTATATTTTATAAATGAGATCTTAGTTTGTTAATTATGTATGAATACTCAGCGTGTGTGCTATTTGAGCAGATATTAAGCTACTTATTAATATATTGTATTGGTAGTTATACAATTTATATACTATGATTTAAAGGGATAGTACGCCCAAAAATGATAATATTCTGTTATCAGTTACTCTCACTTTCATCATACAGTTTGTCATGCACATAATTGCCTCACTGTTTGATTTTTTTATGCAGTTAGGTCAATGTCTATTGAAATCAGCTAGCATTCGCATAGCCCACCCACTGCATTACTGACAAAACAAAAGATTACTTTTTGCATGAAAAGTGTCATGCCAAATGAGCTCTAAATGGGCCAATTTATGGAAACTTGTGAAATGAAACTCGCCTCTTGACCTGTTCATGTCCTTGAGCGAATTTATCTTTTCTTTCTGGTTGAGCAAAGAACGCTTCACCACAAAGATGTCCAAATAATTGGCTGTTCTAAGCTTACAACGTACTGCAAAAGTTCTGTTTATTGTCTCCATTCCTGAGATGTTCAGCTCAGAATTCTGGATGCAAGTCTGTGTCTCTATGCTTAACTTTACACCATTTTGCAAATGCTGGTGCTGGATAATGTGGATCTGAATACTGCATTTATGTCATAAAAAAGTCACTCCATGAAAAGAACAGAGTGGACTTTCACTGTTAAAGCCTATATAAGACTCAGAACCATACAGCATATCAATTTCGGTCCTGTAATATCTCTTTCTTTCTTCCAGGGCATTTGTGGCCCCAGCGAAATGACTCAGCAGTACCGTAGCTTCAGTAGAAAACTAGTTTTAACTAATTTCAGAGCCAAGAGGTTGCTGGTTTAGCAGCGCTGTGGGAGCAGGAGAGCTTAAATATGTCAGCATTTACCTTATGAGTGTAGATGTGCATTTCTAGATGTACATCACTGTCTAGTTAATCTGACAGATGTTCACTTGATAGCTGCAGTGTGCACTGCCCTGTGCTGCGCTGTCATGGGATCAGACAGACTGGTTGCCTGTCGTATCTGAGAGACAGAGAGAATGAAAATGTTGGTTCCTGTCACATCATATTTTGTAATTCAATACTTAAATGTTTCTGTATGATGATACAACGATTACAATTAGCTATTTATGACCCTAAAATTGTGCTTAGTGGACATATAGAGTGATTGTGTTTGAACTTCTGAAAGCATTTGGCTGTGTGTGTGGTGTTGTTGAGGTCACACACAACTGAGACGAAGCTCATCCAGATTCAGAGTGTTGATCCATGGAGCTTTAGATGAGGATGCAGGCCAGGAGGCGTAGAGCACATCGGCAAACCCTCACACACAAAATAAACACACTTCATCTTACGTTGCTCCATCTGCCCTCCAAAGGGCTTGCTGTATTTCTTCTTCACCTTTAGGTTCAGTATCACCAAAGTCCATTTATAGAAGTCGTGCCACTCGGCGGCCATGTTTGGGACACTTCGAGGTTGCTTTTTAAATCATAGCAAGACCACAGTCCTATCGAAAGCATATGTACGACCAACAATTAAACATGACATCAACTGTATCATAAATTTTGTTTCCTAATTGTAAAGGTCGCTTCAGCAACTATGCATGCGCACAGGTTGGCAAGCACCTCACAAGCCCCGCCCCAGAAAAGTATCAGTCTTTATCGATTGATGATAGGCTCCTTTTACTGGAACGCAGGATTTTCTTCGCTAGAGCCGGCCATATTGAGTGTTGTATTTCATCCCTATTCATAGTAATTGCAGAGGTCAATCTTGTATATTTATCTTGTTATTAGAATTTTAAAGTTTTACTTAATTAATATTGCATATAGGAATTTATCGTCTTGGTTACGGATGTAACCTCAGTTCCCTGATGGAGGGAACGAGACGTTGTGTGGAGCAGACAGATGAGGTTCGTCCCTGAGAACCAATCGCTTCCGACTTCTTAGAAAAGGCCAACGAAAATTGGCAAATGAAATTTGCATGCCGGACTCCGCCCCCGGATATCTGGGTATAAAAGGGAGACGGCGTGCCTCATTCATTCACCTTAGTTCTGAGGAGCCTGAGACCTCTCACGACTGCTGCAGTGGGCAGCACGTGTTGTGGCAAGAAGGACACAACGTCTCGTTCCCTCCATCAGGGAAATGAGGTTACATCCATAACCAAGACGTTCCCTTTCTGTCGGTCTCTCGACGTGGTGTCGAGCCGACAGATGGGGTTCCTATGGAAAACGCCACAACACTGTGCCCTGTCACAATCTCTAGCGAAGTGATGGTGACTGGCCTGGGTGTGTCAGCCGTGAGCACTACCGCTAAATTGTAACCTACCAGTGGGTAGGTAGGGGGTCCCAGAGCTCTACTTGAAAGGTGGGAAGGCCCCTGCCTTCGGCCTCACAGGCGGCGGCCTTGTTTCTCTAACAGCGAGAAGCCACCTGGTACTGTAAGGCCACTGGGTAAGTGCTACTTTCTCAAGCGGGGGATGTGCTACAGAGCCCATTCCTACCGGAGGGAGGAGTTTAGTGGAGATAGCAACATGGTCTCACCGATGGGGGAGGACTCATGGGAAGAATGTGCGGACTGAAGGAGTTAACTGCGAGGTGGAGGTCCACCTAGGGAAGGTCATGGGTTACCAAGGTGAAAACTCGGGGGAAGGTACTGTCATAGGCGTACACCCTACCGGCCGCCAGTCTTGCCTGATGCCTGCAAGACTCGAGCCGATACCGGTTTTACGCGGAAGCTGTAGGACCTTGCGAAGGTGGTGGGTGTAGCCCAACCCGTACTGGACACAACACGGATGAGGTTGGGTCTTCCTCCCCGGTGGGGAGCGCCTGTAAGTTCACCACCTGGTGTAGGGGGAGTGGTGGGAACTTTGGGCACGTAGCCGGGCCGGGGTCTCAGGATAGTCTCAGGGCCCGAGTTCTAGGCAATCTGTGGACACGGAGAATGCTTTTAGGTCCGCTACCCTCTTAAGCGCCATCCGGAGAGCCGTCTTCATCGTGAGGTGAGAAAGAGCGGCATCTCCGAGGGGCTCCAGGACCGCATCAAGGTCGCAAGAGGGTAAAGAGCGCGGGTGAGGCGGTAGCCTTCCCGCGCCCCTTAGGAACCAAATGATCAGGTTGTGCTGTCCTAGAGATTACCAGCAACTGAGTCGTGATGAGCGGCAATAGCTGCTCCGTACACGTTCAGTGTGGAAGGGGAGAGATTACTCTCGAGTCTCTGGAAGGAAAGCACGTACCCGATCAAGCAACTCCGCGGGTCTTCTCTTCGAGAAGAGCACCAGGATGAGAAGAGGCACCACTTATAGGCGTATAGTCGCCTAGTGGCCAGGGCCCTAGCCTGAGTAGTGGTCTTAACCGCCGCAGGGGGTAGGCCACTCAGGATCTCCTCGTTCCGTCCAGGGGCCAGACATGGAGGTTCCAGAGGTCTGGCCCGGGATGCCATAACGTGCCCTTCCCCTGGGAAAGCAGGTCCTTCGTCAGGGGAATTGGCCAGGGGGGAGCTGTCGTCAAGAGCATTAGCTCCGAGAACCAAGTCCGGTTGGGCCAGTATGGCGCAACTAGTACACTTGATGCTCCTTTTCCCTGACCTTGCACAGGGTCTGTGCAATGAGGCTCACTGGGGGGAAAGCGTACTTCCGCTTGTCCCACGGCCAGCTGTGCGCTAGAGCATCCGTGCCGAGGGGGGCCTCGGGCGGGGAGTACCTTAGCGGGCAATGGGTGGTGTCCAGGGAGGCGAAGGGTCTACCTGAGCCCGCCCGGACTGTACCCAATGAGCTGGACTGCGCAGGGGTGGAGTCGCCACTCTCCGCGAGGCGTCAACTGATGACAGAGCGCATCGGCTGTCTGGTTCAGGTCGCCTGGGATATGTGTGGCTCACAGGGATCTGCTCCCCTGCGGACTCCACAGGAGGAGGCGTCGGGCGAGTCGTGTTAGCTGCCGTGAGCTAACGCCACCCTGGCGGTTGATATACGCTATGGCAGTTGTGCTGTCCACCGGACCAGCACGTGCTTGGCCTGCACGAGAGGTTATAGCCCCTTCAGTGCAAGTAGCACATCCAACAACTATAGGCAGATGATATGCCTGCGCAGGCGGGGGCCCGTCCATCGCCCCGACACTGCGTGCCCGTTGCACATGGCACCCTAACCCTGCAGGGAGGCGTCTGTCGTCACCACGACGCGCCTCATGACCTGCCCGAGAGGGACCCCCATAGAAAGGTCATTGAAGACCAGGGGTTAGGGTGCGTTGGCAGAGAGGCGTAATCACCATCCGCCTGCTGCCCGTGTGCCACGCTCTCCAGGGAACTCGACTCTGTAGCCAGTGTTGGAGCGGTCTCATGTGCATCAACCCGAGGGGTATCACCACCGCCGAGGATGCCATGTGCCCAGAAGCCTCTGAATTTCAGGGGGAACGCTGGCTGCTTGAAATATTCCAGGCAGTTCAACACTGACTGAGCACTTTCTGAGTCAGTCGCGCTGTAATGGAGACAGAGTTGAGTTCCATACCAAAAAAGAGGATGCTCTGCACAGAGGAGAGCTTGCTCTTTTTCGGTTGACCTGTGGTCCCAATCGATCTAGGTGCCGAAGCACTAAGTCCCGAAGCACTAAGTCCCTGTGTGTACATAACAGATCTCACGAGTGTGTCAAATGAGCCAGTCGTCGAGATAGTTTAGTACCCGCACACCTCTCTCCCTGAGGCTAGGGGTACGTTCTGCTTCATCGACCTCCCGGGGGTGGTTCGATGGCTGGCAGTGCGGATCCCTCGCCGTGGGGGGGGAGCCCGCGGAGAGGAGATCGGCTCTGCAGTTTTACCTGCCTGGCGATGATGTAGCACAACGCACCATCGAATGAGAGTGCTTAGGCTGATGATTATCCTCGACGTTGGGTCTTGCCGCAACGTCGAGTTGCCGAACACCGTCGTGTAGAGGGTGAGAGCGGCTGTGATAATACCTAGACGATGATGTGGCACAACGTCAATTGAGAGTGCTTAGGCTGCTGATTATCCGCGACAATGGAATGGCTGGGGTCGGGCCCGAAGGTATTCTCGATCTCCCTGGGGTCTTCCCATGAGGGCCGCTTTGGCTTCCGCCGCGGCTGCTGATGGGGTGGTGGTCTCTTCTTCGATGTCTCGAAGAGGACCAGGGCTGCTGGGAAGCAGACGGTGCACGGGATCTCGGCAGCCAGAGGGCGGTCGAGTCACGGCTGGGGAGGATATACTTGATATCCTCTGTCTGCTCCTTTACTGTCGAGAACTGCAGCTCGACAGTATAACCAAACAGCCCCCCCTTGCGAGATGGGTGCATCGAGAAAGCGGACTTCCTCGGCGTTACTCATCTGTGCAAGGTTCAGCCAGAGGTGTCTCTCCTGGACCACAAGTGTGGACATCGCCTGACCCAGGGCCCGCGCAATCACCTTGGTCGCCCGTAGAGCGAGGTCAGTGACGCCGCGGAGTTCCTGCATAAGCGCTGGGTCGGTCTTACCCTCGTCGAGCTCTCGCCACGCATTGGCCTGATGGACCTGCAGGATGGCCATAGCGTGGAGAGAGGGGACAGCTTGGCCCGCAGCAGAGTAAGCTCTCGACACCTCAGGTGCCGAAAAGCCTATGTGCTTTGGACAGGAGTCTAGGTCGAGCCCCTGGGGGACATCGACGTATCCTCTAGCTGCCCCACCATCGAGGGAAGAAAGGGTGATGGAACTAGTTGACGTGTACGCGCCGAAGGGGAGCGTTCCAGGTCGTTCTAGGTTCCTCATGCACTTCCGGGGGAACACGGCACTGGGGGCGAGTGCGGCTTGGAGCCGCTGTCAAGCCCGATGTACCGTGTATCCAGCCGCGAGGCAGTGCGGTGCACCGCAACCCAATGCTGGCGGCCCGGGAAAGCATGGCTGACATTTCGACGTCCGCTTCTTCCTGACCTCGACCCCCCCGAGGGAGGGAGCTTCAAGGAATCGTCGGAGTCTGATGCCAGTAAGTCACCCTCCGATGCTGCAACAGACATCTCATCATCACGTACCGTGTCCGATACGTGATTGAGGAACAAGACGGTGGGACCGTCTTATGGGGAACGGTCAGACGAGCAAGGCGAGGGTATTGGAAGCAGACATCATGTCCGTCCCCTTCCTCGAGTGTGTTGCACCCACGAGAACAGCGGGACATGCCACGCTGTAGAAATTTGCTCTTTTAGAGAAAAAACTCGAACACTTCTGGAACTGCCGAGACGCCCAGGAGAAGTCGCCGCAGGAAGGGACAGTCCGCTGCACCACGTCCTAGAGCCGGCAGTCTTGTAGTTGCTACTTGTAGCGAAGTCTGTTTATCATGAGCGAAGGCTCCGAAGAACAAAACGTGAATGAATGAGGCACGCCGTCTCCCTTTTATACCCGGCTATCCGGGGGCGGAGTCCGGCATGCGAATTTCATTCGCCAATTTTCATTGGCCTTTTCTAAGAAGTCGGAAGCGATTGGTTCTCAGGGACGAACCCCATCTGTCAGCTCGACACAGCGTCGAGAGACCAACAGAAACGGAAAGTCTGTTATATTTGACCTGTGCTTCTCTCTCCTTTATCTTAAATGTGTGCTCTCACTGTGCGTGCGTGTGTGTGTGTGTGTGTGTGTGCGTGTGTGTGCGTGTGTGTGTGTGCGTGCATGTCTGTGTGTGTGCGTACTTGTCTGTGTACATGTGTGTGTGTGTGCGTGCGCGTCCGTTTGTCTGCGCGTCCGTGTGTGTGTGTGTGTGTCTATGTCTATGTGTGTTAGTACGTGTGCATATTGTGTGTGTGGAGTGTTTTGTATGTGGATACCCAGTCTATCTTCTGTGTTTTCACCTTTTTCTTGTTTTTACAGGTACAACTTTAATTGTTTTGCTTATAGTCAATATGTCTCATGTACAGCTGCTTTGTAACAATGAAAATTGTAAAAAGCGCTATATAAATAAAGCTGAGTTGAGTTGAGTTATCCAACACAATCTCATGGCAAAAACGTAACTATTTTACGATGCAGCTAATTTTCATATGAATTCGTATGATCTCAGTCGTACATTTTAGTAGGATTTGCTTTCGCGTCAATGACGTTAGGGTGAGGGGTGGGGTTTCAGTATTGCTTTTTTCTAGTAATCGTACGTTTTTGTACGATTCACAATGTACGAATTCATACGAATAAACCACCTCATAAAATAGTTACGAATTCCTGTGAGATCAGGTTATATCTGTTAAGACATAAGTTATCCACCATTTTTTGATACATGCTAATTCACTTATGTCTACGAATAGTTATCAATTAACACAGCAACCCCCCAAACCCATCCCAATGTTTCCCCTAATATAAAAAAGCTCCTGCATCCATCCGTTGTTTTGTTGTCTGTCTGTTTTTAAAATCAGTGGTTCTCAAACTTTTGTTGTAAGGCCCCCTTAGTGTAGAGTGCATTGCATTTCGGCCCCCCCATATAAAGACTTATATTCTTAAATTTATCATTTTAATTAAACCAAAAACATATTCAGATATACAATGCTGGAACATCAATTATTTGGGTTGGTGGTTGGTGTATAAATTTCTATATTTCATAAAATGTCATAAAATCTGTGGTCCTCCTGGATCCATCTTGGGGTCCCCCCAGTTGTGAGAACCACTGTTTTAAATCTATATATACTTCTGTCTGTCTAAATATCTGTCTGTTTGTCTTTTTAATCTATTTGTCCCATTATTTTCTTCTATACCGCGGTCTCAGACACCACTGGTGCACTCCAGAGTGAGCTGAATCAGTAATTCAGACTAAACGTTTCTATTCATTTCTCCCACAATGACTCCTGCATCGGTTACAGTACAGCACTATTGATCCAACCATGGGCTACAGTCATTTGAGTTGCGACCGGGGAGCAAAAATAGAAAGATTAGCCTCTGGCTCTTGCTTAACATTTAGAGGCAGGGCCATCTGCACTCTCTAATGGATGTAAAATTGTTTCAGACTGAACAGTATAGTTACAGTATGCACATCCTCCTCCCCTGTGTTTACACTGCTGTATCTCTTACATTCAGTGACTGTGTGTGTATGTGTGTAGCTGTAGGGGTCATCTGGTTTCTTTTTCTTTACTGTAATTGGCCATTTGAAAGAGATGAGCACTATTATGTCATAATCAGAGTTAGTTACACCGGGTGTTGCTCACATGGCCCACTTTACCCTGAAATGTATCTCATATACAAAACACACATACTGTACAGCAGTGGTTCTCAAACTGGGGGCCGTGGCCCCCTGGGGGTGCCCCAAGATGGATCCAGGGGGCCACAGATTTTGTGGCATTTTATGAAATATAGAAATTTATCATAGATTTTATGCAATCAAACATCAGAAAAATGACACCACCAACCAAAAGAATTGAGGTTCCAGCATTGTATAACTGAATGTTTTTGGTTTAATTAAAATTCTAAGTTTAAGATGATATGTCTTTATATGGGGGGGCCACAAAGCGATGCACTTAACACAAAGGGGGCCTTACAACGAAAAAGTTTGAGAACCACTGCTGTACAGGACACCTACTCACTCAGCATCATTGCTTGCATATTCGTTTAATTTCCTCTTTGTGTAAATTATTCAGCGCAAGACGTTAATGTGCAATTATCTTTATTTCTACTGTATTTTTCATTGCCCTTTCTGTCAGACTACTCTTGTGAGTACAGATGAGGGTCCTGCACAGTTGTGAGGATTAAGCTCTCCAAGATACAACGAGGATTGAAAACATTAGCAGTGTCTGATCAATTTGAATACAAACCGTACGAGTGTGCGCGTACCCAATTCATGCGGTGCTAACACAAGCCAAGGCCATATGAGCGGAGCTTTTCTCTCATTAGCTGCGGGTCATAATTAGCAGCGTTGGGCAGTAGCGTCATTATAAATAGTGAAGCCATCAGTTTAACTACAATTCTCAGTAATGAGATAAGTAATGCTGCAATTTTAGAAGTCATGTAGATTTTTAGGAGCAAAACCATTTGTTGGAATAAGCAGTTTTGTCATGTTGTACAGTATAGGTTAAGTAGTTTAACTATTTCTGTGAACAGAAAACTTAATGCTACAGCATATAGGCTAATGATGTTCTAGAGAATTGTGTATATATATACAGTACAACACAGAAAATTTACGAGACCATTCCAAATTTCTGCAAATAAATGCAAATAGCAACCATTGTATTTGACATTTGGTAGAAATATTGTTAGTAGTTTACAGAATGAAACAAAAGTCATCATTCTACCAAAACGCATACCTATGAATAGTAAATTCTGAAATCAGAAAAATTGACTTTGAAATGATCTCTTACTGTAATTTTTCCGTAGCTGTGTATTTATATATATATATACAGAAAACACTCAAGTCAACTTCTCTCCCCTTCTCTCAATTTCTCACGCACATACTGGAGTTCAAACTTGGGTACATGTTTGCGTTGAGAAAAACAGCTGAAATCTAAACAGAATTATTCATTCCCTTTAAGATTCTCTAAGCATTACATGCATGACTTCCAGTCTATATCCACAGTGACAGATGCAAGCAGAATAATACACCAGCAGTGTGCAGAGCACAAAGCGAGAGGGAGTGAAAGACACACGTGATTTATCTGTTCATATTTCCAAAAATCATTCATTTACGACTCCGTGCAGAACCTCTCAAATAAAAATTAATCAAGCTGCAGCTTTGAGTACCGCCCAGTAAAATGTTATGGCTGAAGTGTTACACGACTTCTACCCAGCCATGTTAGCGAGTGTAATGTGTCTTAATCATGCTGCAGTTATAATGATAGCCTTATTAGCATAATAGCGGTTAGACTTAGAGAAGCCAAAATTGAAAACAGGTGAGGCACAGTTTCAGCCTCGCAATACGGATGAACACCTGAGCACCAGAACAGGACGGGCTGTGCTCAAATTGAGAAGGAAATAAGCATCCCGACTCGTTCAAGAATTTAAAGAACAACAGTTATGTGCTTGATAATATTAGCTAGCCTTCAAATATACTGTAAAGAGGGTCGCACACGAGACGCAATGCGCTGCGGCGCATCCCGTCTAGAACAGCTTACAGGTATCGCACACCGGACACGTACATTCTGTATGCGCGAGCTCATGTTCAAAGTCTACTCGTGATGCAAGTTGTTCCGTTATTGTTGTTCTGTGTCTGCTATTAATGTGGTAGAATTAAGTAACAAATAAGGCTTTTGTATTAAAGGCGGGGTGTCTGATTTCTCTTAGCCGTTGTTGATGTTCAAATCACCAAAACAAACACACCCCTACCCCCATCTTTCGCTTTCGTCAGCGCTCGGCTCGGCTAATGTTCGTCCTGTGCACTGTGCACCTTACTGCTGATTGGCTACAAGGTTGTTTTGGTACTCGGCCCGACTCATTTGTCTAATTCGGAAATCGGTTTCCCCGCCTTTAATGCGCTGGCTTTTTCCGTTATTCCCAAACAGATAAATGTATCTTGCAGTCTCTATGATGAAGTTTATTTGTACAAAATTGTATTGTGCGCCACCATAAGACACCATATGTGCAGCTGGTGTGTGTACAGTTACAGGAAAAAAGGGTTTATTTGTTAACATTAGTTAACTACATTATTAGCATGACTAAAAATACTTTCACAATATTGACTCATCTTAGTTAAGATAATACAACTTATAATAATGTTATCAAACAAATTTGAAAAAAAGATCACCATTTCTTATACAGGTATAAGGTACAGACACAGTTATTATCAAGAAATTTTTTTAACGGCACGCCATGTCAAAAAGTCCCGACCCCTGGGCTAGCGGCACACAAATATGTGACTTGGGCACGTCATTCCCTATTTTGAAAATGGTAATTTACATTTATCAGACGCTTTTATCCAAAGCAATTTACATCGCATTATACTATACATTTGTTTCTAAGTATGTGCAATCCCTGGGATCGAACCCATGACCTTGGCATTGTTAATGCCATGGTCAAAACCACAGGAAAGCATCAAATTTGAGCCGAAATCTAACCCTCTGCTATAGCTTGCTTTGTCCCTGCATTTGAGTTTCTCACGATGCCCTACTTGCGTTACTTCTTACAAATACAATAAAAAGTAATTTTAACAATGATTTAAAGCAGCAATATTCCAGTCTTCTGAAGCCATACAGTAACTTAGTTTGAGGAACAGACTGAAATTAAAGTTGTTAATAACTGAACCGAAACCTTGACATTTAACCCTATTTCTTCTTCTGTAGGCGCACTGATGAGAGACTCAACTACTGTATGTCTTCTAATGAGCTGAATCACAATAAAAGCTTAATATCGTTTTTCCAAAAGCTATTGTATGACTTAAAGATTGATAACAGAGACTTGGAATATAATTTTTGTATTTAATACTGCAATAAGGTTTTCTCTATTCTCAAATGACAAAAATGGAAAGGGACAGTATAGAGAGACATTATTAAAACAAAGCCGTCATTCATTTTAAATCCACCATTACTTGCACATACATTCTATCTTTACTTTGGATGTGCGTGCGTGCACATCACATGCACACGCGCAGACACACGTGGTGGTTTCTCACTCCAGTCACGTTCTCTCGGCAAGCTCCATGCTTTATGAAATGTACAGTGGGGTCTTATTGAATTAGCCGGGCTCATTTAGAAGTACTTTGTCTAGCGTATATGTGGCTGTGGAATCACTCAACCCTTTTTTTCAATTCACCATCACTCATATGCGATTAAACCTTAATAACCGGTCTCCTCTGAAATGAGGTTGGAGTCAGAACAAGAAGTACCTTACCTATTTGCTATACAGTACATTCCTCTTTGTTTTACAAACTCTGACAAACGTTCTTCTAATAATTGGTCTGGTTAAATATTCCCACCCCCTATAGCATTGATTTGGCAAGGTGATCATTTATATCAGTTTGCCAAGACTTTGTCTTATTTGGTGCAGTCACCAGACTTAAAATGTCTAAACAGCTGTGTAGATATCAGTTCTTAAAGGGGTCATATGACACGGCTAAAACGAATATTATCATTTGTTTTAGATGTAATGCAATGTGTATACACGATTTAAGGTTCAAAAACGCTGTATTATCCACATACCGTGCATGTTTGTATCTCCTCTTAGCCCCGCCTCTCTGAAACGCGCAGATTTTTTACAAAGCTCATCGCTCTGAAAAGCGAGGTGTGCTATGATTGGCCAGTTAACCAGTGCGTAGTGATTGGTCGAATACTGCAAGCGTGTGACGGAAATGTAACGCCTCTTACCATATTTGGAACATCAGGCAAGTTTACGTGTCTAATACATGCATGGGCAGCTAATGACCCCTTTAACCGAATGCTTTTATCTAGGGCTGCAGCTATCGATTCTTTTACTAATCGAGTATTCTACTGATTTTTCCATCGATTAATCGGGTATTCGGATAATAAGTACTTTTTCTTTATTAAAAAGCAATACTAAATATACAAGAGAAAATAAGACAGGTCTCTTAAAATGAGTAAAACAACTAATTTGTTTCCTTTTTAGAACAATTAGTTTTTATTGCTGAAATAGCATACATTAATATCTGTGAAAACTAAACCCATTTAGTACATTCCATTGCCATATTAAATTCAAAATGCAACATAATACAAATATATAAATAAGAAACATGAATAAAAATGGAAATAATAATTTCAAACAATAGCCTATGACTTTTATTTTTGCAGGTTGTCAGATGCTTATTTTTTAGTATGTCTATTTCTTCACTCAAACAATAACATGTTTGTGAAATAAACTCTCAGCGCAACTCTGGAGGTGAAGTTCATGTCCTCATTCAGCGCAGACGCAGACAAATTCATGAGCATCACGCGTGTAGCACGTTAAACTGTGCAGTTCATTCACTCAGACACGCAGACCAGACAGATGACATGTGTAAATAACAGGATTCGGTGTCCACTAGTCCGCATCTAGTTTGATGGACTCAATGCAGCCGGAAAACAAGTTTCACTCGTAAAATAGACTAAAACTAAGTAAAATATCAGTTCACCATTTCAATAAGCTATTAGGGCTGTGACGGTGGCAGTTTTTTTACCACCACGGTGGTAATAAAAAAATCGACCGCGGTGGTTGAGAAATATATATTATTTATATAAATAATATTTATATTATTATATTTGCGTGTAGCAACCACATGACGAGTGGAAGAGAAATATAGACCTTATTTAAATACTTGAAATTGTTAAATAATTGAAATATGATATCTGAAATAAATGAGGATGAAACATCCGTCAATGTTTAACGCGCAAATCCATCAGTGAAACGGCACACTACAGCATATAAAACATTTGAACATCAGTAAATAATGAAAACTTAAATGATATAAGAAAGCTAAATACTAAATAAAAAAGCTCTTGTTGCAGTGACTTCAGTCAGTGGCGTATTAACCCTTACAGTCCTTAACAATTCCATTTGAAACAAACTGTTTAAACCTACATTGGCTTTCCTATTCAGATTGCCATAAAAACTTTACTTTTTCCGACTCGTTGATGTGAAACTTACTTGTTGACATTGTCCAGATTAAAATGTGTACAGCTGCACTAAATGCGCGTTCAGAAGATGTGCACAGGAGCACAAATGAAGAGATGTCTCTCCGCAACCGCGGCAAAACCTGCACGCGCTCCGACTAAAAAAGCAAGCGGGTCATAGCCAGTTTTGATTTTACGTATCTGTTCATTTCACAATAAGATCCATTGCAGAAGCCGCAGAATAACCTGGGTTTTGCCGTGCAGGCCTGCGCTCGAACGCACCAACGGAAACGTATGCCAATAATTTCTGTTAATTTAAAATCTTTTAAATAAAACCATCCACAACTGAAAGGCTACAACTAGCAATCGTTATCGCAACTCTCATATTTATTACACCTATATTTGTCAGAGTGACGTGCACTACCGCCGGTGGCAGTTTGCCACAGTCATGGCACTTTACCACCGCGGTGGTGCGGTTGTTACAGCAACCGTCACAGCCCTATAAGCTATCAGTTATTTATCAGCATGAGAAATACGTGTGAGCGTGTGAACATACTAAAACGCGTGTGTCTCACGGTGAATGAGTGAGACTTGAGAGCCCTGTAACATGAATAGAGTTTAGCGGGCTGTGCGTCAGTAATAACGGTCCGTGGGGAAACGCAGTGCTCCGTGTGTACTGTAGTTAAATGGATTAAACGAGGCTTCGAGGCAACAAAAATTGCCTCGATGATTTTTTGTATTCGAATAACTCGAGTTACTCAAGGAATCGTTTCAGCCCTACTTTTATCTGAAAGACATTTAATAGCTGTATGTGTTATTGTACTAAAGACTTGAACATGACCAGAAATGTCTGACGAACAGCCAAAGGGCTTGTGTATCATTAAATCAGTAAAATAATTAAATCAATTCTGCCAGTCTCATGCTTAGTGAAAAAATCTAACATTTTGTGGGTGCTGTACATGCAGACAGGAAAATTTGAGATTCTGTTGCATCTTGAGGCTGCACATTACAGGAAGACATTGGGTCAAAAAGGGACAAACCCCACCGTTGGGTTATAAATTAACATATGTTGGGTTGTTTTAACCCAAAATGCTGAGTTATTGTAACTCATTGTTGGGTCAAATAAACATTTAATTTAACCCAACAACTGGGTTCGTCACTTTTTAATCCAACTCTGGTTTGAAAAGAACCCAGCATTTTTTTAGTGTATGATATAAGTAATACAATTTAAAAAAGATTGTTTTATATCAGGCTTCTTATTTTTAGATGTCTCTTAAAAACAGTGATTTATTTCAACATCATGAGTTTGGTCCTGGTTTCGAATTAGTTCAGTCTGGCACAGTTCACTTTGTATATCTCCCCAGAGCTATACTAAAGATAATATAAAGATGCTGTGGGATTATGGGATAAATCATATTGGATTGATGGAGTGTCATAAATGGAACCTCAATCAATAGTCAAGGCTTTCTGAGTGCCATATCATATGGATCAATCTCTTATTTCCACTTGTTGGTGAAGTGTGGGGGGTAGAAGCAGCCATGACCTCACCCTCCCCTGAGAATATAGTAGGACTGCATGTCGAAATTAAAATCAAAGAGAATAAATAACCAGTCCACCAGGGTTCACAGCTTCTGCACTGCTGACCCTGGATCCCAATATACTGTAAAATCCACAATCTTAACAAACACAACATAGGGAATCTGTATGGCATTCTTTGTGGTGTTTAAGGGGGTACAAAAGTACATCTTTTTTAGTGTGTTCAAAATAGCTGCAAAATGGAGCAGGACCAATTGTAGGGGATGCATTTTTATTCAAGAATACAAGATGCATTTTTAAAAGTTAGGCTTGACATGCTGTCTTAAATAATTCAGCAGTCACGGACAGATGGTGAAAAATACGGAGACATGATGTAATAGCCAAAGATGTATGTTTGGCAGGCAGGTTTGAAGAACTTGGAGCTGTGTACAAAACAGTAGCCTGAAATACATTTACAAAGCACTTGAATGGATTATTTCATCAACAGTATTTTTGTAGCCGTCAGTGTTTATCCAAGTGTGTCACCTCTGATAATCATCATGGTTCTTTATTGTAGCTTTAAGTTGGTGGACCATAGAACTTTGATTTTGAAGGAGACAAGATGATCCATCTTTAAAGAGGAGAACGAATCCTTGTGCAATATTTACTCTGAGATAAAATACACATCTGGCTAGGCTGCCCATTTCTCAATCCAATCATTAGCGAGAGAACCATGCCATTAATGGAGAAAATTTAAGAAGAAAGTGCGACATTCAAAATAAAAGACATTGAGGAAAGAGTAAGTGCAAATTCTTGGTAACTACAAAGCATCCTTCAGTACCTATCTAATCCACGCAGCTGGCGTGGCACAGTAAATTAGGCAGATGCAAGAAACAAAAAAAACGGGAACATGATGCGATGATACGCTAACAAAGCGCCGAAGTAAATAGGACCCAGTAAAAGGGCTCAATCAGAACAGCCTGTGGAGAGCAGATGGTCCCTGTGCTTTCGCCTACAGCACTCTGAACTCAATAACCTGAACGAGAAAACAAGAAACGAAAAAACAAAGAGAAGATTAAAAAAGGCCAGAGAAAAAGACAACGCAAAAGGCACGATGCATCAAAACATGACAACTATTGTGCAAACTTTATAGTTATCTGTCAGAATCCAGCAGAGGTGCGGAGAAACATGATTTTCAACGTCAGGTTGCCATTTGGATGTGTCACAGTCTGAAATTGCGCAGGGCTTGTTGAGCTCTCAAAACACGTGGTTGCCCATTTAGAACCTACAACCTGATCTGAGGTCTCTACAAGTGAAGTTCTTGTGTGGAGTGATGCTGTTGCAGGGAGATAATTTCACAAAAAAGTGTTCAGCAAATTGCCTGGCAACCAGTAATGTGACCGGTGTAGTGTCATATAGATTTTTTAGTCAATCAGAGCTGCGTTGCATTGAGCAAATCTTGTAGAGTATCTCTTAACCACCCTTGATTTCAGATAACAAACCACCATGCCTGTAAAAGGAGAGGATCGCAGGTATTAATAGGGTCAAAGCTGCAACCATTTTGTACTGACTCAATCTGTCTTAAAGAATGAGCTGTCAAAGGAAAGCTGGTATTAAGATCTAGCTGCTGTACACAGGCCAGTAACTGCTCTTTCAATTATAACATGGTGCTCTTTCATGCTGCTATTTGTGTCTGTTATCAGGTGCCCACGAGTCCTGTAACTTCATTCACTTAGACCTGTCAAGACTGTGCCTTGAGCCCTTGACCTGTGACACCTGCTTCTGAAATTTCTGGTAATGAGATTGACATCAGTACAGCATCTCTGTTCATTACAACAGTTGGCGGGGAATTATGATGTTGAGTCAACCGAGCAGAAAAGCAAAAAGTCGAAGTAATACATACTATGGCTGGAATGGCCATAAGTCCCGCCTTTTAGTTAAAAGAGATAATCGCCTTAAGTTTGTTCACTCAATATGGCAAATGGCTGGACCACCATTGTTCGGTTAACAACATTTTCCAAAACAACTTTTTTTGTGTTCTGCAGAAGAAAGAAAGTCATACAGGTTTGAAATGGCAAAAATGTGAAGAAATGATGACAGAGTTTTCATTTTTGGGCTATCCCTTTAAAGACCTGTTGTTAGGGGATATACAATGGAGAATGTGAAGCTGACGTCACGCCCTATGTTGCATGTTGCAGTGGCGCCGCCATCTTGGGAGGATCATACTACACTGCTGTTATTGTTTTGACATGTACCGTTACTTGTTTTGTTTGAAATGTGAAGAAATCGAAAGTGAAAGAACCAGGGCCTTTTCCTGAAAGACTCTGCGTAATGCTATTGCAGTTTTTTACACAGCAAGACTGGCTTACCATAGTTATATTTCCTAATCAAACAAGTAAAACAAAACACTGCATTTAACGCTCTAGCAGCGTTCCTCCCAAGATGGTGCAACATTCAACACGGCGTGACGTAGCTTCACATTCTCTATTAAAGCGGTAAAGAAAGTTTCAATCAAAGACACAGAGTAGCTAAAAACAGCCAAGGGTCAGAGGTGAAGATGAGTCATTTCTCATAGATGACGGTCAGCAAAGGCATGAGGCCAAAGGTCAAAGGAAGAAATACAAAGGACAAAAGCAAACAGAGGTAATAGCCTTCATAGAAGGGCGAGCGAGTAAACAAAGGCAAAAAACGAAGGAAAAGATAAGACTAAGAATCGAATATGGAGTTTGTAAAGATGGAGTCAGCAGCAGGTGGTCCATGTATTTCTGTCGTTTCTTCAGGCTAGCCGTGTTTGCAGTTGTGCCCATGTCAGAAATGATGTTCTGAAGTGTCTTTTATTCCATAACGATTGCAGGCGTAGTCTTTCGTCATCTCTCTCTATTACTCTCTGCCTTCCTCTGTCCACCACAGTCCCTCAAACATGCAATTAAAATTGATCCCCTCTGTATTCAAAGCAGTTGCCTGTAGAGATAGATCTGGGGTGGGGTGTCTACAGAACTGGATTTCCAGTATGCTGTGGAATGTTTTTGCTTTTTTGTCTTGCCAAACTGCTTGGACAAATTTAAAGACACAATATTACATCTTTGTTAAATAGGATAGTGGTGACTCATTGCTGAAT
Organism: Triplophysa rosa; assembly: GCF_024868665.1. Classification (NCBI taxonomy): domain Eukaryota; kingdom Metazoa; phylum Chordata; class Actinopteri; order Cypriniformes; family Nemacheilidae; genus Triplophysa; species Triplophysa rosa. The sequence goes on along the minus strand of NC_079905.1, from coordinate 11,814,080 downwards.
TCATATACCATGGAGGCAGCATCATACTCCGAGGAGCTTCAATGAATACAGTGGCTTACTATGCTAGTAACGTTGTATTTTTTGTTCCTGTACACTTTCTGGTTTTAATGGACCAGAACCAAGAGAAAAAGTGAAAAGATTGAAAATAATATATTTCTGTCAGATCTTGGAGGTTCATCAGGTTAGCTGTAGACCCTTACGAATCAAAAGCATATGCAAATAGACTGAAAATTATAATGCACTATATCGCTGCTGTCCTTCTGACACCTTGTATCTCCATATTTTGTGATTTGTAGTTTTTGTCATAAATTATTATTATTAGTCACCCTCTATGTTCTCTATGTTTGTCACTGGGTTTTGTAAATATCTAACAAAAAAAGTATTAAAAAGTGTTTGTCAAGTTTGACAGCAAAGTATTTAATCACTTAAAAAGTACAGTGTTTTAAAAACAGCAAATTTGGACATCTGAGGTTTTGGAAGGACAGCAACGATATTCAATAATACATTTATAATACTTATATTTTTCAATATATGAGAAGCTGCAATATCTTATGTATTATTCAATATTGTTATTGTAATATATTGACAACATATTATATATTTACAAATATACTGTACATTAAATTATTTAATATATTGACAGTTAATAGTTAAGAAAATATATTTTATTTACACAAGTAATCCCACATTTAATACAGGTTATGGAAATCAAAATTGAATTATATTTGATTGCAACAGTATGTTTTTTATATACTGTATAGACTTGTCCACATTAACAAGTAGTGATAAACCGACTCAGAGATGACTCAGAGAAGTAATGTATGCGTAAAACCCAACCCCTCCTCTCAACAAAATCCAATCTTTTATGGTGACAGGAGACGCATGTAAATACCAGATGTAAGTGTTAATGTAAGGTTCACCTGAGACGGCTGTTAACACCGGGGGTAAACAGGGCCCTGCCATCTCATAATGTGACCGTTTCCAGACAACCTAAACCTTTTACTGAGATTTCCTCTCAAATCTCTGTGAAAACAGCTAAACCTGTTTCGTTTTCCAGGTGTTTGTAAAAGCGGAGTCACTGCTATTGTGCTCAGACACTTGGCCTGCAACAAAACGGCTCTACCAGAGCGAAGACCGCTCACAATGAATAAACCATCAAACGGTATCTTTATCCCGTTTCTGATGGCTGCGTCGTCCCATGCGTGTCTGCGTCTGGGGAACCGAGGCATATCCACTGAGTCATTCTGTAATGAGACTCCAACGTCTGATCTCTTCACGAACTGAGCAGAGACAGATAATCAGGCTGTTTGTAAGCAAATTACAGCATGGCAGATTACGCTAACAAACTCTGCCATAAAAGTGAAGTGCTTTCTCGAGATATTCATCAGCGTCCTCCCATAAAGACTGTGTTACTGCCTGTCAACCGTAGCAGTCACGACTCGAGACCTGTGTGGCAGATTGCCCAAAAGAGTGCTGATTTGTGACTGGTCATTTATTGAAACACTCAAAGATGAATTCAAGTATATCTGAGTTTTGTGTATATATTTTAAGTATTGTTTTTGGTAGACTACACACACTGTGAAGCTGTACGTATTGTAGTACCCTTCATAACAACTTCCTGTCTTAGCTCTGCCTCTTCCTTTTCGATTTTGATTCCCGAAAGGGAGTAGGATGTCTCTGACCATAAAAGGTAAAAAAAAACATGTTTTGTTTTCATACGGCAGAACAAATTGCGAATCGACCCATGACTCACAAGAGTCTTCCTAAAAAATACATAAACCCAGACACTAGTTACAGTACATAAGCCATTTACAAAAACTATTAGAACCAGAGGGCTCTAATCTCGTAAAACTGTGTTTTTGCTTTGTGTACGGCACAGCACTCCCTCACCGAAAAAAATCAATATGAATCTTAGTTACCTCATTACAGCCGAATCCGAAGAGCTCTATAATAACATTTCCATGTTCCTGCTAGTCACATGAGCATATCTTATTAGATTCATCCAAATCTTCCCTTTCGCTTTCATCCTGCAAGTCTGAAATATCGTCTCCTGTCTAGCTAAAGGTGAAGAACTTGGGCTTACTGCATGTGTGCTAAAGAGAAGGGTGTCCATGTGGGCACAACAGCAGGCATCGTTGATCACACAGCTGTGCTTGACTCTCCCATCAGCCATCACTATGAGCAGAGTGTCCCCATTCTGCCTCTGCCTCATCTATCAACACACGCTGCTGTTTGGCAGGCAAAAAAGGCTTTCATTATCGTTTGATATTGTTGCACGGGGATGTTGCATTCATTCATGCGATTATTGTATTGTTTCGCATGGCGAGTCGATGAGAACTGCCTCTCTGAAGAGAGGTGTGAGTCTGTTTAAGGTCAAGTGGATTTTTAAATGTTTGATTGGGTGGTTTTAATATGTAGCTCTAATTTCCGGGGTGAGTTTGTTTATCATGATGTTTCATCACAGTATAACGTATGTCTGCTTTCTTTTCTACCGAGCCCTATACATGACACATGAAAAATATTTTTAAACAAGATTGTTCCCACGGTTTATTAATACGTGAGCACGTTTTGACCTCGTTGTAGGTAAATCATTGCTAACGTTTTATTACAATGTTACCTCGTTTTATTTAAATGATGCCCACATTTTATTAATTCCCTCATTTTAGTTTTAAGAAATGGTTTTAATAATAATAATAAAAGAGAGCTGCTGTTGTGGACAGAGGAACTTTGATGATGTTTATTGACTTACAAATCATGAGTATGAAACCATTAAGGCCAGTGAACCTGTTCACAAGTCTAAGCAAGTTTTAGAAAATCCATGAACGAACTGATTTACCTAAAATGAGGGAACGATTTATTAAAGGTCCAGTTTATGAAATTCAGCAGCATCTAGTGGTGCGAATTGCAACCAATGGCTCACTCCACCCCTCCTCCCTCCCTTTCGAAGCACTACGGTGGCTAGGGCTGTGACAGTGGCAGTGACAACCGCACCACCGCGGTGGTAAAGTGCCATGACGGTGGTGAACTGCCACCGGCGGTAGTGCACGTCACTGTGACAAATATAGGTGTAATAAAAATGACAGTTGCGATAAGGATTGCTATTTGTAGCCTTTCAGTTGTGGATGGTTTTATTTAAAAGATTTTGCATTAACACAGAAATCATTGGCATACGTTTCCGTTGGTGCGTTCGAGCGCGGCACTGCACGGCAAAACCCAGGTTATTCTGCGGGTTCTGTAATGGATCTTGTTGTGAAATTAACAGATAACGTTACATAAAATCAAAACTGGCTATGATCCGTTTGCTTAGTGTCGGAGGGCGCGCAGGTTTTGCCGCGGTTGCGGAGAGACATCTATTCATTTGCGCTCCTGTGCACATCTTCTGAACGCGCATTTAGTGCAGCTATACACATTTTAATCTGGACAATGTCAACATGTAAATTTTCCATCAACAAGTAGGAAAAAGTAACGTTTTTATGGCAATCTGAATAGGAAAGCCAATGTAGGTTTAAACAGTTTGTTTCAAGTGGAATTGTTAAGGACTGTAAGGGTTAATACGCCACTGACTGAAGTTACTGCAACAAGAGCTTTTTTATTTAGTATTTAGCTTTCTTATATCATTTAAGTTTTCATTATTTACTGATGTTTATTTAAATGTTTTATATGCTGTAGTGTGCCGTTTCACTGATGGATTTGCGCATTAACGGATGTTTGAAACATGGACGGACGTTTCATCCTCATTTATTTCAGATATATTTCAATTTCAAGTATTTAACTATTTAACCATTTCAAGTATTTAAATAAGGTCTATATTTCTTTTCCACTCGTCATGTGGTTGCTACACGCAAATGTAATAATATAAATATTATTTATATAAATAATATTTCCCAACCACCGCGGTGGTAAAAAACTGCCACTGTCACAGCCCTAACGGTGGCTGACACAGATCTAAGATGTGGTCATGTTTTTGCTTCTTTGCCGAAGGAGATAACGTATTTAACGAAACACCATTGTCCATTTAGGGCTACTGTAGAAACAACATGGCAAATTCCATAAAAGGGATCCGGGGTGTATGTAGATAGAAATAGCTTATTAAGGTAATAAAAACAGAACGCTTCATTATGTAAGGTCTTTATACACCTCTGAAGACAATAATATACATAACTATGTCACGAACGGCAGGAAAGAACCCAAATGCAGGCAGACGGTGGTGAAGGGGTTAAACACAGATATTTATTAATAACAAATAAACACAAAACAAAAACCCACAATGGGGTAACGAAGACCGAACTAAATATAAAAACAGAAACAAAAGTACTTCCCACGAGGGGGCAAAAACAGCACGACCAAAATATCAAGAACTAACACGACAAACCGTCAAAACACAAGGCTGGACTTAAAGAGCCAAGGAGCACACAAACAAGGTACACATGCATACACAATGCAAGAGCACAGGACAATGAAACAAGAGGGCATTAAATAGGGAAGACAAACGAAGGATAACGACACAGGGCAGGTGAGGGTAATCAGACACTGCCGGGAAACAATACAGGAAACGAGAGGGGCGGGGCCAATGACGAGATACTGGAGAGAACGCATATTATTGTCAAAAGGACAATAATATGTTTCACTCCACACATAACCAAAGGCTTTGTCATGGCTCTGCCAAAGGACCAAGAAAAACATGACTAATAGAGGCAGAGCCATGACATATTATATTGCATTTCAGTCAATAGATCCTCCAAAAAATGACACGTTGGACCTCTAAATCATGGGCACAATTGACTTAAAACAAGGAAACCAATCAGTAAAATGTGCTCATATATTAATAAAGTGGGAATAAATTCTTATTCGTGGCCACTATATAATTATTTTTTATGTCATGTACAGGGCTTTGTACCTTTCTATGGCAGGTATAAATTATTTCTGCTTGTGTATGTGTTGTGACGTCCAAAAGCCTGAGACCACATTGAAAATCTGGCATTCAAAGACTTTTGTCAGAAAAGACATACTTTAAGTGTACTTGTGGACTTGCGATGGCTTTTACTTGCACATGTCTGTGAAGCCTATTTCTTTTTGTGATTTGGAACGAGCAAGTACCCTATCATGCTTGGATACATGAATTAGGCTTGGTGCTAAATTGAGTGCAGCAAAAGTGTACTGTATATAAGAAATTTGGGATTGAATTTCTCACTCAATTTATAATGCCCATAATAAAAAATCTAAAAGCAAGGAAAGGTGACATTTGAAATGCATTAACACATGACTACTCAGGGATTTGGGGACCTTTTCTTTTCCTCACTTCACTCTCACTCACTTTTTCCAGTCATGCTTTGTTTGAACTTCAGTCTCTGTAGCATTTTATGTCCACCCAGTGCCAGGGTTCAAATGTGTTTCACGCACACAGTTTCCCAATTATTCCTCTTTTGATTTGGGTGCAATATTGGATGTGTCACCACAGTCAAATAGTTGACCAAAAAACTGAAGAGATCACCTATCAGTCAAATCACCAGCTTCTCAATTTCAAAAACATGTTTTGCACTTACCTGGAGAGGTTTATGAGTGATGTGGGCCCTTTAATAAAGTGATTTACTCAAACTGCACTGCATTTACAGCTGTTAAAATGACTAGCGTGTTCTTTGTGACTTCCGCTGCTCTCAATTCTGTAACCAAAACCAGATTTTGTGTGAGAAGGCGTGAAAAAATGACAGCACAGCTACTCGATGCTGGTGTGTCTATCAATTTTGTCACACATCATTCTGTAGTTTATTGTCAGAGCAAGAGCAAATGAGAAGAAAATGATGCATGTATTTGTCATACGTCATATATCCATTACTTGAGGACAAGGATATGCTGAAAGTCATACAAATAGCTTAAAAATTACAGGACATCTCATTATAGGGCCACATGAAACAAGCCCTGACCCACTTCTGAGTGGGCACTGGCATGCAAAGCATGATGGGATTGCTGAAAGTGATATTTTTCCACAGCAGTGAACAGGGCCACCTTCATCTTTTGATCTTTAAAGGTGCAGTGAACTGTAAGTTTTTATTGTTTTATACTATTGTCTGGTGTCTACTTTTGACGTTCGCGTGGTTTTTACATTCGAAAACATCAAAATCAGTAAGTAATAGGCTATTTTCTACCCTGGTTTTGAGGCCGGCTGAAGAAACGCTCGGTTTTTAAGGGCGGGCCGCATAGAAGACTTGGAAGTAAGCGTTATGACTATATAGCAGCTTGCGTAGTTGACTTAGTTGGAGCCTTCTGTGAATTTGGTTAGACACGTAACATTACGTAACGTGAATTTACTCAAATTTACAGACTTATTTCCCGGATGTGATGGCAAGGCTTTGCGTATAGTTTGTATAGCCTATAGTTGTATTGTGTTTAGTGATATATGTCCGTAAATGTCAGCATTTAAGACCCGCGAACCGGACAGAAGATCACCGCGATCGCGGGTAGTAGGCATTGATATTCTTCTGTGGAGGCGGTGTTCAACCAATCTATGAAAGGTGCATTCCAGGACCTGCCGTTCGCTGAGTCTCGTGTCAATAACAGTTGTTATTTCAGTAACAAGGGCATTTTCAGGTCTGACACTTACAGGATGTTCGCTTGAATACGATTCCCTCTTATATAACAAAAGCTCAGGTTAAAAGTGTGGTCCTAGTTCACTGCACCGTTAATGAAAAGGATTTAGTATGCAAAGTGATATGCTGTAGCCGGAGATGCTGGAAGTGTGTTTGATGGCAATGCGTGCTGACATAGACTGTATCTTCTCTACTGCGGGCATGAGTGTACGTGCATGTGAGAAGCTTTAATTTGATGAAATGCAGCGGATGGACTGTTCTATCTGTCAAACTGAATGGATCTCAAGCAGACCTGGAGCATATGCTGCAAACAGATGCAGGGCTCTTCTTCTCTGTGCCTATACGTGATCTTTGCAACTTACATTTACACGCATATACTTATCATCACATCAGGAAAAGTCGGTTGAGTCTTCATAAGCTTGATGGATTTGAGTGGGGCTATGATGAGATATGTGCTCAAAATTCCTCCAGCCCACCATAAAATCCAGAGTGGCTTTCAAATAGCCGCATTTCTCCACAGCCTCTCTTTGAAGCTCCGTGCTTCAGAATCATCTTTGTCAAACATTAAGAGTATTTGTGCAAACATTTCTAAGCGTTTGGTAATCTCAGATTTACAGAGCTAAGAATAATTTACTTTATAAGGAGCTGTTTAAAAGGTGAAATGTGTAATTTCTGCAAAGCTGTAGTCACTAAATGGAACTGCAAAAGTGACCATTTTCTCAGAATACAAATCTGCAATTGGTTACGCAAACAGTTCAGTCAGTGTTGCTACAGTATATTGGGACAGGTTATGCAAACAAACAAAGAAATGTTTTGAAAGTACATATGTTCGGCCTACGAATGGCTTACTTATTGTTGTTTCTGCATATAAAATTGGCTTAGAAGAAAGTATTTTAACATTGAAAAAATTACACACATCACTATTACTGTAAAATGTAGCAGCCGTTGAGTTTTTGGTGTAGTTTAAAGAACCTCTTTTTTCTCTGTTGAATGTGAGCTGTGTTTGGATAGAAATGACACATTTTGTGCACGTGGAAAGCTTTATTACAGCCTACAGCTTCAGAAGTTCAGGCCCCAATAAAAATTACTACCAATTGTGTGTGTGTGTGTGTGTGTGTGCACGCGTATATATATTTCAAGAAAAGGAAGGCCTCAGTGGGCGATTTACACATTCATGCAGTCAGGGCTGGCTAGGAAGAAAAATCGGCCCTGGCTTTTTTGGCCCACATCGGCCCTGCACCATTTCTGTCGACGGGGGGGTTGCATGGTTGGGTCGGTCAACCGGGGGGGGGGATGGGTGGGTGGCATGGATACGTGACTTCTGCATTCGCATTGCGTGCATTCGCATTTATAATACGTCCGTCTGAGCAGCCCAATCGTCCTTTCCGGCCCCATACGTTAGCGGCACACCAGGAAAACTCCCGGAAAGCCAGATGGCCAGTCTGCCCCTGCATGCAGTATAAAATACTTTCAGAAGTGCTCATAGACAAAAACACTTAACTTACGCACACACACTCTCTGATTTTGACACTAATGTAATCTTATCATCATCTGCTTTCAGTGCTTCTTGGAGCTAAGTATAGCAGAGGGATGTAGATTAGTGATACTGCCAGCTAATGCATTTTGTTCATCAAAACCAGACCTCTTTATCACCTCCTCACTCAGCAGTCAGTTTTCATTATATTTATAAAATTAATTGAAGGTGGATTGTTTCCTCTAAAAGCATTGCTTATGTTTATTGATGCGTAAAACTTCCTTCATTAATATTCGCTTTCACTCAGTAGCAAAGTGCATCTATTAGATGTGTAATGTGATGTGGCTCACTAAACTGTTAAATGATCTTAGCTCATAACTATTCGATGTGTGGATGCAGTCAGATGTGAAATACGCAAACATCTCACAACTGCTAGCTTTAGCATTAGCTTTAGCTTCTTTTTAGCTTTTGTTTTTGGGGCAAAAAGATACAACTAGTTGGCGCATTAGCAGCTTTTTCGATGGGTAGCTATACGTAGGTCATCCGCCATATTGGAACAGTACGAGCTCGTCTGCGTTGCCAAGTCTGTGGTTTTCCAGTGGATTGGGCTACTTTAAACCATAGACATAATAAATACCTGGACACGGCATTGGCCGCTCTGCTCCGCTGCTGCAATATGTCAAAGGCGCTGCCATATTAGGTAGGGCAAAAGCCCACTAAACTCATAGAAGTGAATGGGAGTGCTGAGCTTTTTCGGCATTAAAAGCACAATCACGTTTACATTTCCTAACACATTTCAATGGTTTACGATATATGTAGAGTACAAATTTATCATATCTCTAGTTACTTAATATCTCCATAGTTATACTTGCTAGATAGCACCATGTTCAGTGCTATGCTAGGGATATATGCAGGACAAGCAACAGAATAAAACAACCACACGTGGAAGTATTAGTCGAGAACAAAACACATCATATTGAGACTCAAACTTTATTTGAATCATCGAACAAAACACCCAGGGAAAAATAATTAAATTTACATATTATCTAAAAAATAAAGATTTTTAACTGGGGAAATGCTTTCATCATTTTATGCAATTTAAAAAATAAAAGATGTTCTTTTATAAATTTGGTAAAACAATTACAGTAGTAAAACATGTATGTGAGATAGTAAAAGAAATAACACTATTGTGCATTATAAATAGTGTGAAATAGCAGTATATGGTAATATAGTAAAGACCCAAAATTAATACAGTATATAACCCAGTATAGTTTTTCCTAAGATTTTAAAGTGAGCGAGCTGTGTTCTAATCATATGCATTTCATCTACCTTAAATAACATCACATTAGCGATGTGTACACAATTATTAAGCCTAAAAGATTGCTTGACAAGCCTGAGTTTTAATAGTTCCATATGACAATAAATACATTTTCAAGTCTATAACCATGTTTAACTGGAGCCAAAACATTTCTGTACTCCACGTAAATAGAAAAGTATTGAAATTAGTTGGGAAATGAAAACGATGTTGTGTTTTTATCCAGAAAACTGCAACTCCACCATTCACTTGTATGTCTTTGTTGTCAGCTGCAGTTTTTTTTTTTGCAAGTTAAGAGTGAATGGATTTTGTTATTTAGGTTTCAATCTTCAGATGATTTTATTTCTGTAAATTAAGCTCTGTTATTTGGACAAGAGACATTAGGCTAGTGAAGATTGATTTTGTTACACCGATCTGGCAACCATGAAATACTGTCCGTTAACACTCAAAAGCAAACTGACTGTGGGTTTACAACTATATGCGTGTATGATTAAAACCTGTTTACTGTTGTGTAAACTCAAAATTTGATTGGCTTAACTAACACATGGCAATAATGAAAGAATATCACATTTTTCTGGAATTAAAATCCCGGTGGTTTTCACAGCCATGCCTGTGCAGTGTGGTGGCATTTTAGTCAGTGGACCATTCCAAAATGGCGGACTCGTCTACGTGTCTGGAGCGCTCCAATAAGGCATCTATTTATATGGCAAAACATATATTTAAGTTACATTAGAAAGTGGATATCAACCTAAGTAAGTGAGATAAACAGAACATGTGCTTTTCAAAATCCAGTTTGAATGAAGATGATGCTACTGCTTTAACCAGAATTCCTATTCATTGCAATAAAAGACCAAGGCTTGTACTTTTTTTAGCTTAAAGAAGATTCAGACTTCACAGATTTAACTACACCCTTGTCACCAGTTTAGATATCTAACAGTATGTCATAGTGCACTGACATTACGTCCCAACCGTTTGGCTAACATAATAACAGACCCTCCTCTGACCCGCCTCCCTCATCCCTCATTTCAGTCCCAACTGTCGAGTCTGTCAAATTGCCATTGTCTCTTTTCACTCTGCAGCTCTCAAACATGACCCAGTCAGACTTTTATCTTTTTCTTTGATTGCTAGAGTGTCCTCTGTTTCATTATTTTCAATAACTTTTTCTCCCTCTAGCTTTTTACACTTATTCTCGAACGGATTCTGTCATATTGCAGCCCAAACTCTTTCACTGTGTTAAATTTACACTCCTGTCGTTGTGTAGGATTACTTCCTCCTGCTGTATTCTTCTCACCTATGCCTGTGGGATTGAGTGGATCTGTCTTTGGTTGGTCCCCTGAGGGCCCTTGGTTTCCCACTGGGTGTTTTTTACAGCTTGTGCGTTTTCTCCTGCTGAAAGATTTACATGACAAGCATGTTACACTTTAACACCCTCTCAGCCTTTTGATTCACCTCCTATTACTTCTACACGCACTGCTGACACTGCCGGGTTGCTGCACACATCCTCTGGCAGTGTTGTGGAAGCTGTTCTGTGACTGTAACTTGACAAGCTACAAGATGCTCATAATTTATAGGTAAACAACAAGTCAAGTAACCTTTTAAAAAGTAAGTAGCTAGACTACAAGCTATTAGCTAATTGTGGCTAAATACATTAAAAGCTTAAGGTGACAACATAATCTGAAAGTTTATATTATTCATTTATTTCCAGAATAAAAGCAGTATTTATCTGTGGCAAAAAAAATGTGTGACAGCATTATAGAGCATTGGTGTACACAACTAATTACAAATGCATTTAATAAATGAGTCATGAATCTGTGATTTATTTGTTTCATCAGTGAATCACCACTGTTACTTTGAGTCCTCTAGCAGCTGTATTTAAAGGGATAGTTCAACCAAAAATAAAAATTCTTTCATCATTTATTCTCCCTCATGTCATTCAAAATCTGTATATAACTCTTTCTTCTGTTGAACACAAAAGCAGTTATTTTGAGGTTGGAAGTGAGTGAGTTGTTTTACAAAAGAAAGAAAGTCATTACATGAAAGAATTACATGAGGGTGAGCAAGGGCGTATCTTTGATTTTGACCTTGGTCCGGACATAAAATTGGTCTGCAGAGCCGCATTGTCACCAAAGTTTACATTTACGCATTTGGCAGATGCTTTTATCTAAAGCAATTTACATTGCATTATACTATACATTTGTTTTTGAGTACGTGCAATCCCTGGGATCAAATCCACTAGCTTTGCTAATGCCATACTCTAACTACTGAGCTACAGGAAAGCTAGTTTAGTGCTGTTTACTTTGACTTATTTAAACAATATAATAATTTAACTATGCTTAAATAGTTTTATTTGAAATAGTTTTCTATACTGTTTTTCATTGTTGTCACTCTCATTGTTACACTGTCTATTACAGACAATATATAATTATAAAAATACCAATGTATCACTTTACTCATTGATTGCTATCAGGATTTTAAGAGACTTCCAACTAAGGATGCACGGCCATATTAATTATCGGCTGTAACAAGGTTCAATGTAGGGAAGGAAGGAGGCGGGAACCGGCATCATTCACAAACTTTAATTCAAAAATAAATAAACAATAAACAGCAAATAACAGGCCGGCAGCCACCTCACGGTCGACTGCCGGCCACACGAACAAATAAACAAACTTAACTGTTTCCGGGCCCGGGTACTCTCTCTCGATGGTCCGGTCGCTCGTCCTCTTATGCTCCCGAGCTCCCCCGTGAGGCATGCGGGGCCCCGCCTTACCCGCCCCACGGCTCTCGCCCCGCCTTCCTCGCTACATCGGCCATATCGGTATCGGTACCCGATAAATGGTCATTGTTAATGTTATCGATATCGGCCGATAATAAAATTAAGGCCGATATATTATAGCCGATAAATCATAAATCATTTCGTCTGGTTAAACTTCTTCAGCTGCACGCTGCTCACAGTTAAAATACAGTACAGTACTGTCTTTTTGTCTTGATCATTCACTTACTGCTATTAGCAAAACATTGTTGATGTAGTATGTAGATATTTATGAATGTGTAAATTATTTTAAGGTTTATATTTAAGTTTAAAATAATATTTAATTAAAATAAGTTTACACTCTCTATATCTTTATCTTATGTTTATTGTATTGTATTTATAAAAATTTTTATACCCATAGGCCCTTATTTAAATCATTGTGTACTGTATTCTATTGTGTTATGGTCTCTGTGTACTGTTGTTGCTGTTTCTGTGTTATGGATGCTCCTGTCACCAAAACAAATTCCTTGTATGTGCAAACATACTTGGCAATAAAGCTCTTTCTGATTCTTTCTGATTCTGATTATAAAAGTTAAAGAATCTTTAATTGGTGTAAAGTAGACTTGGTACATGATTTTCAGGGGAAAAAATAATTTTCAGTTCAGAAAATGTTATAATATTTAGATACTGTATATCGGCCAATATATCGGTTATCGTCTTCCAAGGTTCAAGAATTATCAGTTATCGTTATCGGCCAAAATTTACATATCGGTGCATCCCTACTTCCAACCAGCATGACAAAAAACTAATCACTGGACTAATCACTAACTGTTAGACAGAAACATAATTTGGATCATAATTTGGAAAAATGCTTATTAAAAATAATAATTTTAGCTAATAAAGGCTTATGAAACAATCGATTGACAAGATTAATTGTTTGGTCGAAATTATTGGTAGGTACAATTTAGTGTTCCCAAATCGAAGCCCTTGAGGTTGAGTACATAATGAAAGTATTTTCATTTTTGGGTGAACTATCCCTTTAAGTAAAGGTAAGGTGAATAGTGATGGTGACCCTTTGCAACATTGTGGTTAGTGTCCATTCACTCTAGATTTTGTAGAAAAAGTATGTGTATCTCATTTGCAACGTGACTAAAGAGACTATGTGTAACTACTTCATAAAATATGAATGCTTTTTGGATGGAGTGCATTAGCATTTGTTAAATAAGGCTTTACAAGTAAAGAAAGAGAGTAAGATCTTTTAAATATATTTCAAAGAGCCTCTTGGTATGAATATGGGATTACATTCTGGTTCAATGCTGCACGTTTGGAGTTGAAGATGTTAAATCATTTCAGTTTCCCACGTGTATAGATGCCAAAGGCGTGATGTCAGTGCGGATGTGTTGTATTTATGCAGCTGCCTGGTAAGATGTTTGCTATTTGCATATTTAATTTCTGCATAAATATTCACAAACTAAGGTTTGAGGTTTTACTGGCAACGGCACAAGATAACGTTCTCAGTGAGTTGCCTTTAATCTGCTGGTTGACATTTCCTTAAACACAGTCTCACGGAGGCGCTTATATTTCTTGAAACGAGATGTTCGTATTAAAAAGACTCATTAAGTCATATGGAAGCCGTGTTGACAGATCTGGGTGTGCGTATGTGTTTGTGTGACTGTGAAAATAGCAGGCACTGGTACTACAGGCTGTGATTGGATGGAAACTGTGTTCACAGGATGGATGTGATATGAAGAGTTTGTTCTTCTCGCGTTTAATTAGGACTGACACGAATCAAGTGTGGTTGAGAGGGGGATAATGAGAACATGACAGAGCAGAGAGGAGCAGGAGGTGTCAACCGTTTATTCAAGTTTTCTGTGTTTGGGGTCAAAGAGACCCCAAGTTCACAGAAGCATTGTGAGAATATTTCAGTCACATTACTTAAATTACTTAAAGTGATACTATACCCAAAAATTGTCTTCATTTATGTTCCCTTTTCAGTTCCCTCCTGTCCCCTTTTGTCATTCTCTTCCATTTATCCTTTTCCATTATGTGATGCATTTTTACAAACGTTAGCAACTGACACCATTGACTACCATAGATGGTTTCTTTTTTCTGTTAAACAAAATAAGATATTTTGAAGAATTTAGGAAAGCAAACTGTCCTGGGGCACCTTTGACTACCATTTTATTTTTTCCTACTATGGTAGTCAATGATGTCCCAATGTTAGTTGCTAACATTTTTCCAAACATCTTTCTTTGTGCTCAGCAGAACAAAGAAATGTATACAGGTTATACTTGGCGAATTCCATGACGAAACTTTCATTTTCGGGTGGAGTATGCCCTTTAAAGTTATTTACGTTTACATACTTTTATCCAAAGTGGCTTACAAAAGTGAACAAAATAACAAAGCTATTCGTCCTAGGTTATATATCTGTCAAATACTTTTGAGTCTTGTCTCTTAATATCTCTATAGTTTTCTTCTCTCAGTGGGGGCTAGATCAGAGGTGTTGATGATAAAAAGCCATACAGAGCAGGTGCTAGTGAGAATGAATGATGCTAGTTGAACATACCTGTGTGGATGTGTGCTTCGCCCTTACATCCCGAGCAGACTGTGTCATAGAAACGCTTGACTGACATATCTGCTTATATCATCGTGACCCTCCGAACTGCTGCCAAGGCTACAAGGCAACCTCTGGAGGTTAAAATTACTTTAAAGATAAAATTAAATTTGAAGCATCCCTGCTGAGGCAAACAACCGCCCACATAAAGAGGCATCTGACTGACATGTGAAACAATCAAACACAGCTGGTTTTGTCTCATTTGGTGTGGGTTACATATCAAACGAAACACTTATGTCACTGACAGTTCCCATAATTCTTTGCTATGCTCATTTTCATCATTGGTACATTAGCTGTTTGTTTATGCACCAATGGTGTCACTGTTCCATTTAAACCATAATTAGAAAACATAAAGCGAAACCACAGAGGAATACGTTTTGTTGTCTTCATTTGCAATGAACTACACACATACAGCGCAAGAAAAATGCACACCAAGTATATGCCCACAGCACATAAAACGCTTCTTTCTCTATGATATTATTTGATTTACTTTGGTTTTTGTTCGGTGTACTAAATTCCATGTTTTCCCCAGTAATCCTAATTGCTCATATCTCCCACTCATGTCACAAATGTGCCCCGAGCCCTGTATCAAAATGCCAAGATATGCAAGCTGTGCAGCGCTGCTAATTTAGCTCTTTAACACACATGAATTTTATCCTCTGCTATTTGAGAATGAACATTTCATTTTTTAGCATCGTCAGGTGTCAGAAGCCACTGAATTCAGAAAAAAAGAATGATGCGCATGTGTTAATGATCATACACCCGTTTTGGGTGGCTATATCTAGTCGTAAAAAGTAATGCTGAAGGGCCAGTGGCAAGATGCTAACAGAACTTAATTAATGAGGCGATAAAAGAGTCAGGCCATGACACAACATTTCCCTTTCTCTACAGTGCCATGCATTACTGCATGCTTTTCAAGCTTTCTTTTTTAGACATGAAATTCTGCATTTTTAATATGGATACGCTTGGGATGGTAGACAGTCTGTGGGCTGATATTCCATTTTCTATGACAAAGTGTTTACTTGTATACTGAAGCACTGTTGATTGACCTGTGTTATGTGATTTTAATAGGGTTCAACAAGGGGTCAGTTGTAAATGGTGAATGCTCGTCTCGGGGAATGCTCGTCTCAGGCGCCATTTACCTGGACCAATTTAATGGACCAATTTTTATCTGTTTTGGTTGTTTGTTTACATGACAACAGCATTTTGGGGGACTGAAACAACAATGACCCAATGGAGGCCAGTTCACCTTCAAAATGAAAATTCTGTCATTATTTACACGCCCTCTTGTCATTTCAAACCTGTTTGACTTTCTTTCTTTTGCAGAACACAAAAGAAGATATTTAAAAAAATGTTGGTAACAGAAAACCATTGGTCCAACCATTGGTCCATTGGTTTTGTGTCCATACAATAGAAGTCAATGGGGACCGACATTTTTCAAAATATCTTCTTTTGTGTTTCGCAGAAAAAAAGAAAATCACACTTTTAAAAGGACAACAGAGGCGAGTAAATGATGACACAATTTTCATTTTTGAACTATTCTTTTAGTGCTTCTCCAATAAAAAGTAAATTTACTATAACCTGCGGAGACATTCACATTTCCCAAATTCTAAACATACTTATATGCCTACAAAGGTTATTCAAAAAGCACTTTTGGGTTAAACCTGGATAT
This sequence comes from Triplophysa rosa, assembly GCF_024868665.1. Lineage (NCBI taxonomy): Eukaryota > Metazoa > Chordata > Actinopteri > Cypriniformes > Nemacheilidae > Triplophysa > Triplophysa rosa. The sequence continues at coordinate 11,797,672 of NC_079905.1, read as the reverse complement.
GTGTATGTACTGTATGTGCGCAGGCGTGTGGTGTTTTACAAAGTGACATCGCCTAGCCTGACATGATAGAACGTTTGACTTGTTTTTACTGATCAATGTGAATGCAGATCGTTTTGACAATGCATATGCATGATTTTTTTAAATGCAAATGCTGCACTTTGTGCAGTATGCTTTGCTTTTTCTTTGTTATCGCTTTTGGATTGAAAGAAATGTGATTGACAAAGCCTCCACCCGTTTTCTGCTATTTTCTTCTGTTGTCTCGATACTTTTGTTCTCTGCTGCACTACTTTATTTCTTTCTGGTTTCATTCATTATTTTGTTCTTTTATTATGTTCTCGTTTATTTCAGACTTTCCCACCCTTAAAGGTCCAGTGTGTCATTTTTTGGAGGATCTATTGACAGAAATGCAATATAATATGCATGGCTATTTCTTCAGAGGTGTATAAAGACCTTACATAATGAAGCGTTATGGTTTTATTACCTTAGAATGAGCTATTTCTATCTACATACACCATGGGCTGCATGCATGGAATGTTGTTGCCATGTCGCCATGTTGTTTCTACAGTAGCCCTAAAAGAACAAACTGCTCCACAGAGTGCGTTTCGTAAACACGCTATCTCCTCCAGAAAAGAAACGAAAACGTGACGACATCTTAGTCCTCTCTCTGCCTCCGTAGTGCTTCGAAGGGGAGGGGTGGAATGAGCCATGGGTTGCAATTTGCAACCTCACTGCTAGATGCAGCTAATAATTACATAATGGTCCTTTAAATGGAATATTAAAACCAGTTAAGTGATTGGTGGTTGCAAAATGGACCAGACTTCATGTCAATAATATATAAAGTCTGGCTATGAGAGTCTAACCGGTTGATAACTTTATATAGCTTTATATTCTATTACAGACCCCACAACTTCCCTGGTGCTATGATTGAAGGGATAGATAACACCAATCCATCATGTGGCTATTGCTGCTTGTATCAGCCGTATTGACAGGCCTCAGAGCTTCCCGGCTCACCTTGTCATGCAATAAGTGGGCAGCGTGTGGTCAATATCTCTATACGCTCCCTAAAAGCGGACCAATATGCTCCTGTCAACATCCCCAAGGATACCGACATTCTTTGTTTTCACATAGTAAAAGAGACCGTTTCACAGAGTGAAAGAGTTTTACAAGCGAAGAGCATGTGACTCCTAAGCTATAACTTCAATTAAAAGTCCTGGAGAATTAATTAGTCTCAGGGCTTTTAGCTCAGTGTGTTTTTGTATCCGCCAATGGCGGGGTAATCACTGACTATGAAGTAATAATAACTCCCTGCTGTAGCCTCGGCTTGTAACTTCTCCATATTCCACAGAGATTTTTCTTTCAGCATGCTATGCTTCAGCTCTTCCAATTAGATGGCATTGCTCATTATTAGACGGGTGAGAAAAAATTAGTAAAGCAAAAGCGGTGCGAGACCTCCATGTCCCGCTGAGTCGTGGTGTAAAGATGCTCTGCAGGTTCAAACACACCAAACCCCTACGGAGAATGTACTGACGCTTGGCCCGGCAGAACAACATGACGTCTTCAAGCTTGGACACTGTATAGACCAATTTTCTATCTACACATATTGTTTTTCCACATTTTTATAGCTCTGATTGAGTTGATATTGCAAAAGTAAAAACTGTAATTCCTAAACTCATTACTGAATTCCTCTCGCTCTTATAGCAAGCTGCAAATCACCGTAGAACGCTAAATCAAGCGGACCATACTGAGACACCTTAATCTGTAATTAGCCATGAAAACATATGCAAATATGCAAATCTGAGAGCAGCAGGCTGGGCAGACCTCATCAGAGCGTGACGGAGTCTCCGCCAAAGCTCTCTCTGCTGTAGTGCTGTACAGATGTAGTTTGGAGATCAGGCCAGCTGGGAGGGTTTAGATGGATGGACTTCTCCAGAGCTCTCTCCAATAATCTTTTTATTTGAAACTAATGTCTGTGCCAGGTGAGGCACGTTTTCGCTGGCTGTTTCAAGCAAAGAGCAAATACAAAAAGAACATTATGCATTTACATTTAAATGCCACAAAGGCTTTATGAATTAATCACATATTTCAACCTTTTGTATTTGTTTTTATCATAAATCTGCACACGCACAACGGAGAAGACACAGCTATTAGGCTGTTCTTGGTGTAGTGTTTCAATGGTGTAATGTTTTTTTTTTCTGTTGTTTGGTCATCATTGTAGGAGATACAGTATATTTAGATTTAGATTTTAGATTCAACTTTATTGTCATTGCACATGTACAAGTACAAGGCAACGAAATGTGACCTCTGCATTTAACCCATCCAGAGAGTAGTGAACACACGCACAGCAAGTGGTGAATACACGTACCCCCGGAGCAGTGGGCAGCTATCACTGCAGCGCCCGGGGAGCAAGTAGGGGTAAGGTGCCTTGCTCAAGGGTTACCAGTTGTTACCCGCCGGCCCTGGGAATCGCACCGGCAACCTTCTGGTCACGAGTCCGACTCTCTGACCATTAGGCCACAACTGCCCTGTATATTGATTATACAGCCGCAGAAAAAATTAAGAGACCATTCCAAATGTTCATTAATGAGCATTTCTAGATTTATTGTGGCCATTCCAGTCTGTTGAAGTTCAACAAAATCAAACCTCAGGAGTGACATAAAGTCATCCAACAGCATGAAAGACTGACAGCATGACAAGACAAATGAAAACACTACAGTAATAAAAACTGTGATACTTTTATTTACTTTTCCTAAATACGTGTACAAATATAACTGTTGTATTGCTCAAAAGTAAATATGAACTTGTTTTCTTTGCAGTATTTGAGGTCTGAAAAAATACAGAGCATTCAGAACTTTTCTGTTATTTTTACCTGTTTCTCCAGTTTTTTGCAAATGAATGCAAATAGAAACAATATTTGTATTTATTTGAAATTTGGGAGAAATATTGTTAGTAGTTCACAGAATGAAAAAAAAGATCATACCTAAACTCATACCTATGAATGGTAAATCAATGGTAAATGGTAAAAAATCATTTTGAAATGCTCTCATATTTTTTTCTGCCGCTGTATATTAGCTTAGGTCTCAGACCTAAACTCAAGAAACTACACACACTCTTAAAAATAAGGGTGCTTCACGACATAGAAAAAACGTTTTTGTCTGAATGGTTCCATAAAGAACCTTAAACATCCAACATTCTTCAGATTATAAAAGGTAAGAAAGAGACGGTTCTTTAAAGAACCTTTGACTGAAGGGTTCTTTGTGGAACCAAAAATGGTTCTTCTATGGCACCGCTGTGAAGAACCTTTTAAGCACCTTTATTTTTAAGAGTAGGCCGTTTTCAGATTGGGCTCGTTTGCTGCGGTCCGAACTTGAGTGCGTTTGTTCCCAGCACCCCCCGCAGCGTTGGTTTGGTTTCACACTCAACTTGATTGTGTCGAACCCTGTTGCGTTTGCATTCATCTTACGTCATCAAAAATTTGAAAACAGAACACAGATCAATATATTGCGTTTCTATTAATTTGGTGCTATTATTTGCAGCAGAGTCAATGACATTTGGGTTTACTGTATGCACGTTGCATGCAGACGGCTTTCTGCTGCTTGCAAACAGACTATTTTGAGGAAACAGTGGATTAGAGGCTGTACAGACATTGAGGTGAATTTTTATTTATGTTAAGTATTATAATAGAAATTTTGTAACACAGTTGACGTTTTTCACAGTGAACTAATGATTTGTTCAGAACTGCCATCTGATATCTCACATCTCCAAATGTAAACTTGATTTCCTATACACAGAGGAAGTGCTGGAGGTGGGACTATTTGTCTACTTGTTCTAAGCGACGTGTTAACCCTCCTTGATGTCGTGAGCCAAAGCCTTCACCTGCTTTGAGCAGAAGTGTCAGATTTCCAATGTTCTGTCACTAATGCCTACACAATCTATTCATCAAATAACCATCCAGCACCCACACAAGGTCAAGCCACAAAGGAGTCTAGCGCCACACAATTGAAGGGACATTTCACCAAATATTTGTAAGGTATCTCTAAGAAATCGGCATTAATGATAGCGTGCGGTATTCTTCTTCTGTGAAGAAGTGGGAAACAATGATGAATGAATTCCTTTATTTCTAATCTTTTTTTGCTGATGTGCAGTTCTGTCCTTGTGAAGACTGAATTGTGTCTCAAGTCAAATATTTGATATCTTCCGTTGGGCAGGGTGAAACAGATTAAGTTGTTCTGTCTTTGTAAAAATTGCTTTTCTGAAAAGAAAGAAAAGTTTTTATCCATGTGTCTGCTGCCGGAGCTTGGGCGTATTCATTGTGGAAAGAGGGAAATTAATAAATCGCTGCTTTGTCGCAGCCTAAATTGTCTGCCTGTGATTGCAACACAGCGGGTGGTAATTTCGAAGGCGGTAGAAAATGTGAGCTCTTTGCATTCAAGGCTTGATTTTTTTCAGATTTCTGTTTGTAGTTACCTTCACACTGTCAGACCACTTTTTACAATCTATGAAGTAATAAAATAGAGAGAAATGCGGAGTGCAAATGAGAAAATACAGTATGTTACAGGAAACTAAGAAATTAAACCAGTGTCAGAAATCTGATTGGTGCGGATTGTGTTTTGATGAAAGATTTCTATAGGAATTAGGTTTAATGGAGGAAAGGGTATAGAAATACAATTAGCTTAACATTAAAACAGCAGATGTTAATAGATGATAGTATCTAAAACAAATGTGTGTAAATCAGGTTTTGCTTACAGAACCGACTAATCCAAGCAGTGTGCGTGTGGTCCAAATATCCCCACAAAGATAGCAATACCAGTAATTTTTTACTTTATTGGGACTTTTTTGGGACAAAGCAAAAATCAAACTAAACAATGCTTATTTATAATTGTCTAAATGCACAAAGGTTTTTGTGATGGTGTGGTTTAGGGGTAGAGTTAGGGGATAGACTATACAGTTTATACAGTATAAAAACCATTATGTATGAAAAGTCCCAATAAAACACATATACTGTATGATCTATAAATAGTTCTGCCATGAAACTCTAGACGGCGCAGTCTTAAAGTCTAAACCTATCCGACATAATAACTACTACACGGTGAGGTGATTGGCCAATGAGCTTGCTGCTCTACGTTTAAATCTCGGCTAGTGATTGTTGCAGCGGTGCAGCGCGTTTCAGAACCCTCCTCCTTCCCCAGCTCCACCTGTATAGATCTGCTACAAGAACCACGTAAGCTGTGGTTTTTTCATATGTTATATGTGCAGCAGCAGCATTCCTTATATGCACACAGCAGCATGTTGTGGATATATTGGCAGTAGCAAGTCTCCTTACTTGCACCACCACAGCAGCAGCAGCAGCGTAGCAGATCTATTCCGCCAAGACCAAATACATTATATGTCATGCACACTACCGTGATGAACACTCCGAGAGTTGTCATGACAGAAGTATGTTTCATCCCCTATAAACACAGGGATTATGTCAAATACACAATGATACTGAATATTGCATTCCTGAAAAACTTGTTCATACTGCATGCCTGAGATCAAAGTAGCTCTGGTAGAGCATGTTGATATTCATTAAAGGTCCTCTTTGCCAGGACGGAGCTGTACAGACTTTCAGCAAAGTGGACTAAAATTGCAACATAATTGGGCCATCTTGGAGAGTGAGGCTAAACATTCATTCCCTTTCTCCCATAAGACTAGGACTCTCTCTGTCTTTTTCTCTCTGGGTACCTGTCGTTTTTTATAGCAATTCCAAAGAGTTAATTTGGCATTGCAGTTCTCTTCAGTAGAAACACTACTGAAGTAGTGAGGTACAGTTGACAGTTTGGCTGTACTGGGATTCAGCTGATAGTGAAATGAAATTTGGATTCTCTCCCATCACATAGTGGGAAAATGGAGCGAGAGATGAGATAGACACTGAACGTGACAGTGTACTGAAATACAGTCTGGACATGTTCCTGTTCGATGTCCAATAAAAGGTGTTTAATGTGAACTCAGAGAGAGAGACAAAAGAAAGAAGGTGAAATGTAAGAGTACCGAAGAGGGGGTTGGAATATAAAGCTGGCTGGGTATTAAATATTAATCTTCCTCAGGTTTGGAAGCACGTACGTCTCTCTTTAAGCAACGTGAAGCAGTCAGCAAAAGCGTATAAACCACAGGAGAGAATGTAGCTCACACCCATAAACCACACAACACACAAACACCGACAGAAAGCGATAAAAACTGCAGCAAATTTTCTCTGCTGAACTGTCATTCACAAGCATGAACGTTAAAATCAGGACGCACCTGGGTCCACAGGCACAACACACACACAGTTAGCTATCACATCCACATGCAAACTCATACTATTATATTACTCTCATACTTTAGTCAGTGAAGCAGAAACCCTTGTCTGCCATGTGTTCTGAGAATATGCACATCCCTCGTCTATTTAATACAAACATCTTTTTTGCTCATTTTTCTTCCTGCGTTTACCTCTGCATCTGCACACTTCAATATTGCATGGCTTTCAAGAGAACAAGACATATTGTACTTTTCAGTACTTTAACTATCTTTTTTTATATATTTCATAACCCTTTTTCACAGTGTCTGTACTTGAATGCTTTGGCAATGTTGTAATCCTTTGTAGTCGGGCCAATGAAACTTAATTGACTCCCTTTTCACTTGTATAAAGCAGTGTTGAATCATTTCCATACAGACTTGCCCTTGGACACAATGTCCACCTCATACTGGCAGATGATTGGTTAAGAAGGTCAGATGAGATGGCGGAGGTCAAATAAAAATGTCACTGTCCTTGATGCACAATAAGACGACTATTGCCTATGTAAAGTAAAATGTAATTCAAGCAGAGCAATTTACTTCTATAATAAAAGACGGTCTCCCAGTGGAAGATGGGTTGAGAGTTATGTGTCAACATTTTTCTTCCTTTTTCTAGGTCTTAAATTAGCATAGAAATTATGTCTGGATATGTACACAAGGTCAAGTAGATCATGGCAGTGAGTGTATATGGTGCATGCAGTTTCCTCTTTTCTGGTGGAAGCCAGGACATCAGGGTGTTCACACTATAGTGTACACTTACAATTGAAATTGAACTGCATACCTCATGGTACAGCACATCGCAAGGAGTCAGCACTTTATCCATTCCACCCCTGATAACAATTGGTACATCTTTTTCAGTCTTCCGGGAAATCCCGATAGTTTAGCTGACCCCTGATTTAAAAAATCCCGCAGTCTCTCATTAGTGCCATGCAAAACAAAAGAGAGTCAAAAAGAAGCGAGCTATTGATCACATTAGCATAAACATCCGCAGTGGCAGGTGACCTGAACTGATTTACCCAGCAGCAGAGCACAGGACACAGACCTGCCTTTACACTCAATGCAGGGTTATAACCTACCTTTTGGACTCCATGAATACTGCATTAGTACAGTCACCTGTGTCTCATTGGCTTTGGGTCAGCGATTCAGAGGTCAGAAGCAAACTGGCATTTGGTCTCAGAAAGACATTACTTGCCCTCTTTTCTTTCTCTCTTTTGTAAGATAATCGCTAAATCATTGTCAACTCTGCAGCAGTTGTGTAGACGAAGGCTCACAATCTATTTAATAAAAAAGAGATTTTGTTAATAAATGTGTCACGTCTGCCTGATTGTGTCTTTCACTTTTTCTTGCGATGAGATCCTTTTCTACACAACTATTTGTTACTTTTTTAAAACCACAAAATTAAACACAGCCTCGGAAAAATTTTTAAAGATTTAAAAATGTACCATATGTGTTTAAGTTAAATAATCATTTTAGTTTCATTCTGTGAACTACTAACAATATTTCTGTCAAATTTCAAATAAAAATATTGTCTCTATTTGCATTTATTTGCAGAAAATGAAAACTGGAGAAACAGGTCAAAATAACAGAAAAGATGCTCTGTATTTTTTCAGACCTTAAATAAGTTGAAATTCACTTTTAAGCAATACAACAGTAATTTTTTTTTTCATTTGATAACCTCGATTTTGTATCACAGTTTTCATGTGTCGTTTCATGCTGTCAGTTTTTCACATTGCTGTTGGATGACTTTGTCACTCATGAGTTTAGATTTTTTTGAAATTCAACAGAGACTGGACTGGAATGGCCACAACACATCTAGAACTGCTGATTCAATTAAAATTGGGAATGGTCTTTTAATTTTTTCCACGGCTGTGTACATATATTACGTTTGGAAGCTCATGAGGCATTTTCAGTAAAATGACTAAACAAATCACTTGGGATCAATATTTTTGTTTAAGTAAAAGTTATTTTAAATGATCATGGACCCACCCCGACTGTACAGACACCCTCTTTTTAAATCATAATAACATCAGAAGCTTTTCCGTGCATAGAGCAGGTCTACGTTTGTATTCGGTCATAAAAGAAACGGTCATATTTCAAGTCTAACATGTTTACCGATGGGACAGATAGATGTCAATCTCATTTCCAGTTTTTATGAAACCGTGAGACTAGCTAAGTGGTTCTGAACTGTTTATTGCGTCTCATTACCCGAAGGGAAAGAGGATGAGCCGCTAAAAAGATTTAGGAAAGTACCTAGTAGCTGTATTTAAAGCTAAGGCCGTAAAGATTGGTAATCTGCAGTAGATATGCACAGTTTGTGAACCGCTGCGATGTGAGAGCAGAAATGAGTTTGAGAAAGTTTGTCCTTTATTATTGAAGTCTAGAACACAAGGACATTCTGTAAAGGGAGAAAAAAAGAAAAATGATCCGGCTGAAATTTAGAGGTCAGAAACAGGAAGGGCAGAAGAGAATTCATTTTATTCCCCCTCATGTGTTTACTCGTCTTGTTCTCGACCAGTTAGAAATGAAATCCCCAAATCAGTGTCAAACATAATCAGAATAAGAAATTAATTCAACATTAATGATGCAAAAACTGGCTCTCACAAACTCGCTGCGCACCCATCTGCACAAACACACGCTGACATCAACCGAACCAACAAACACATGAATTCTTAATTGTTTTCCTGGAGTTTTTGAGTTTATAATCACGTTCGGAGTGAACTCGTGGAAGCACAAATGTCTACTGTGACCTATATTCTTTGATTGCCGTTGCCTTTTTAGAACAATGGAAAAGTTGTGTTCTAATTATTCTGCCTCTGGATGCACTCTTGAATCAATGGGAGCTGAGAACACTGCTCTAGGGTTTACCTTCACATCTAGTGCTGCGCATTCTTTTTTCTTTCCTTTTCCACTGTTTTAATATAAACCATCTATTGCGATTTCTCACATTAAGCACTTCTTTATGCGGCTCAAATCCATTAGAGCATCGAGCGGGGATTGCATTTAATGAATCACAGTACCAAATGTAAACCCCACAGTTTGGTTTCAAAGCAAGCGCTGTAATGAGGGTAAACAGCATGCTTGAGGTTCCCTTCAGACCATCTTGCATGGTCCATTACCGTGACTCATTGTACCTCAGCGTTTTCCAAACCATGCCATGCATTCTAAAACCTGTCCAGTGTACCTGCAAGACATACTTAGCCAAATAAGCTTTGTTTTTCTTTTCTTGTTATTTTTGCCATCATTTTTACTTCCTCCTCATATGTGTTACTTTTCCAGCCTGGAAACACATCATAGGATGGTAGTTTTTGAATGCATGAGACCGTTTAAAACCCATCCCCATCTTTCGCAGCCAGTGAAATGCTTTCATTGTTGAAAGAGACAATGTTTCCCTCAAAGCGTGTAAGCAAAATAAAAATGTGGTGTATTAAAACAAACAAGCATTGATGTTTTGTAATGTAATGTGGTTGTCTCTCTCTCTCGCTCTCTCTCTTTAGATTGCTGAGTGGAATCTGTGAGTGTTTGCAGACAGCAGAAGCGTTCAGCGTGTGTTCAGTGAAGAGACCGTTTCCCCTCTGCCGATAATGAAGAACCATTTCCACATGAGGAGGCAGTGAGTATTTCATCTCCTACTCCAGCCGCATGCGCATGCCGAGCTGTTAATTCCCTCGGTTCACATTTGAAAACCACCTCTCTCTGGCTTCATGGAAAGCCGTTCTCAATTTCAATCTTCTAGCAAATGCCTGGCTGGGATTACACAAATGTCATTGTAAAAACCTCACCTCAAAGATTACCGTTGCTTTAATGCTCTTTTCATTCTTTGATGTGCAGAGAGTCTTAGAGAGAGTTGCCTGACAATTTTTCTGGTCTATAATAAATCTATTCAACAGCTACAGTGTATTGAATATACTTTTGCTGGACATGTCCATGGTGCTTTGGGATGCGGTGTGGTTTTGTGGTTGTCCATTAAGGGACGGTGGTGTTGACTAAAGATTTTGCATTATTCAATCCTGGCCTGTCGATTATTCAGGAAACAGACATAGTGCCACAAGAGACTGCTGCTTACTGTATGTGTGCTGAGAGAGGTCTTTGAGAAGGTTTGATTCTTTAAATATGCCAGTAGTACAAGATCACAACAATAAAACAGGCTCTGAGTATGCTGGCATCACCTATCACGAAAAAGCCCATCTATGACATGTGTATCTTATTTGTCTGTCTTTAATAGATACAATGTTAGGATATTAGTCTTTTTGTTTACATTTCTTATTCATTATTAGTGGAGATAATTCAAGACTGCACACACATTCCAAACGTACGGCACAATTACAAACAAAGCCTGCAAACAGGCTCTTGTAGAAAGGCTTATTTCACTAATGCCTTTGAGCTAGAATTAGTTTGCTTTATTTGATAGCTGCATAGACTTTAGGCCTTGCATAAACTGCATACTAAAGAGAGACAGCAGATTGTGCCTAATCACAAGGTTTCAAATTTCAGAAAAAATTAAGAGATCATTTTAAAATCAATATTAAAATGTACCATTTATAGGTATGTGTTTAGGTAAAATGATCATTTTTGTTTGATTATTTGAACTAATAACAATATTTCGTTCAAATTTCATATACAAATATTGTTTCTACTTGCATTTATTTACAAAAAAAAAAAAAAAATGGGAAAAACGGTTTGAAATAAGAATATAAAAAATTACAATCTGTATTTCTTCAGACCTCAAATACTGCAAAAAAACACGTTTCCTTTAAGCAATACAACAGTAATTTTTGTACATAGATTTAGAAATAAAATCTTAAATATAATCACAAATATAATAATTAGAAATAATGTTTTTTCTGTGATAAACCTAAACATTTTTATTAGGGATGCACCGGATACCAAGCTCATGTACTCGTACTCGTATTCGTACTCGACACACCGATACCTCAGGTGACATACATAGAGCCCTGTGATTTCCGCAATGCGAAATCGAGGAATCCAGGCATTTCCTAATAAGAAATTAGCGCTGAATACATCACATAGTAACAGTTAACGAAATATTCAGATACTGTTTAAATATGTATTCTGCTTGTTTTGCGTGACCGTGTGTGAAAGAGTGGTGCGGTTGCGTGTACTGAACGCATTGTGCTTGTGGAGCTTTCAGCGCCAGCGTTTCACTGCACGAGGACACGAACACAAACAGACAACATTTGCGGCGAACCGTCAAAATAAAAGTCCGGTTAACTTAAACGCTCTTTGCAGCGTCCCGTCAAAATAAAAGTCCGTTTGACTTGAACATGTTATAATACACTCACATTTCACCACACCACCCCCTTAATTTTTTTTGTAATTTGACCACAGAGTGTATTGTTTACTTTAGTGAACTGAAGTAAATGTGCTAGTAAAATTGTGCTACTTATCATAAAAAATAGAACTTGATTAAAAAATAGTACTTAAATTTAAGTAGACCTAAAGACAAAAGAAAAAAGGAAAATGTACCAGTAAGATACTGGTTTATTAACATTATTGTACATTATACAGGCATCGGTTATAGGTATCGGTATCGACGAGTACCAGGAAAAAAATATCGGTACGCGTACTCGGTCTTTAAAAAATGGTATCGGTGCATCCCTAATTTTTATGTGTCTTGTCAGGCTGTCAGTCTTTCACATAGATGTTGGACGACTTTATGTGTTGAAATTCAAAGACAATCAAGTTTTTCTTTATGAGAGCTCATCATCAGGTTCTGCATTGGTTGACACGCTGTGTCTCAGTGCAGAGCATGCCGTTCAGATACGATCATTGCATTCCTCTGAGTCACATAGACAACACTACAAACAGGTTGATGCTTTTGGTTGACCAGGCATTTCTGCTGTCATTTTTCACCTTTTACCATTATGATGATGTCAGGCTTGGAGCTGTTACAGCTACCGGTTTGTAATTCAGAGCGTCCCTTTTATGTAGGCACGTGTGCTTCCTGTTCTTTGTTGCTTGCTGTTACAGCCCACTTCTTGTCATTTGTCTGTTGTAGACGCATAGAGATCGACCTCTGCCTGACCTGGATGAGTAATTTTTCCTCATTAGCTGATGCAAGTACGTGGACTTGGTGCATTGCTGTGAGCATTCTCAGTCTCACCTCTGCTGTTGTTCCAATCCACATGTCATGGTGATCAGGCCTGGGGGGATACAGGGTGGAATTTCGCTAATGTAAGAGACCATGTACAGTACAAGCAGTCTGTTATTTTGATGGAAGAACAAGGGATGTGGACCATGACACGGAATGGATGTGTGGTAGTTTTTGAGGAAATCAAGACTGCTGGATCACGCGATTGATCAACACAATACATGCAGTTATTCAAAAACAATGTCTGTCAATTTAATAACTTCTCGAACCAGATGTTTGGGTGGTTTGTTGTCATGGCTGTCCTGAGGCTAAGACAACACAACACATTTCTATGCTGTGTCCGTCTGTGTGGGGTTATTTGTCAAATGGGCAGTTGTGATAGAAGGCTGCTGTAAGTAGCCAGTCCTGGTTTCCTCTTTTCCTGCCACCCCTTTTCCTCAACCACAAAACGGTTTGTTTGTTTCTCCGAGCTCAAAAATCAATGGAAACACTTTGCAGCGTGCCTTTAGAAAGAGATTCATCTATCCAGGTCACTCTGCACCGCACAACGGTCACCAAACACCAGCACTCAATTTAACAACAGCTTTATGAGCTATCTTTAGGCTTTTTGAAAGATGTTTATCTGCCTCTAGAACGGGACGTCAGCTTTCGCCTTCCGATGCAGACTACTGTAACTAGTATCCTGTCTGCAGTGAGTCAGACATCATAATATATAATCATAATAATAAATAATAAAAACTGCCTTTCAGCCATTGGCAGTGCTAGAGTTTAATTATGATGGTTATCATTTATTTTTATAGCTTGCTGTACTGCCCACTCATTGCAAATGTCACTTAGTAAACAGTCAAAAAAAGGTTTTTAGCTGTAGACTTCAAAATGGGTTGCGAAATGTTGTTATGAATTCCAAATAACTGATGGTATACTGAAGCTCTGTGTAGTTCTTTAATAACTGTTTAAAGTGTAAGTGTATGAGGAACAACTATGAAATTTGCTGATTTATCACGGAATCCTGTCAATGTGAACTATAACGATAAACAACTCTTTCTTTTTCCTAAATCCAGCTTGTTTGCTATTTCGGTACTTTAATCTCTCCTAAAGTTTCAAACATGCAAGTCAGTTAGATGCAAGTGTAAGATCAACTATGCACGAAATATTAATGCGACATCAACCAGGCTGCAATTATGGAGCCAGCTTGCACGTGCTTATGCATACATTTTACATGACTGAATTTGATTAGTTTTGCAGTTTCTGCAGTGCAAAGTCTGCATGCTGAGAAAATACAGCTATGAAATGAAAGAGTTTTAGGCTGAAAGTATTACGTTGTCAAAACACGTTCTGTAAATGAATTTTTTTACCCATTCTTGACTCTCACACTGGCACCATTGTGCTTATGAAAGAAAGCCATTATATTTAGTTTACATTTCATACATCATTTATATAGTAATATTTTTCCAAAACCTTTCCCTCTGTTGCGCTTTAGATGTGTATTTGTTTGATCTCTTTTGAATATAAGCAATAGGTGGTGGATGTTAAAATCACTCTTTGTAAAAGTTTACACCTGCATGGTAGGCTATCTGATCTTAAGTGGTCAGGTAGCCATTTACACCTGATTATAACATACTGTGCTTTACGAATTTAGTTTTAATTTAAGGTTTGTGCCACAGCTGTCCTAAATTAACAGTGATTACCAAAGTCATTTTTTATGTTTCTGTAATGGTTAATCCACTATTTTGTGTAAGCTCTTTAGTCACAGTATTATGCATAATTCAAAAATATGACTGTTGTTATCCATGAATTTTCTAATTTACACGAAAGGCAGAAAAATAGTAAAGCACTTAATTTTTTTATTCAGATGCCCAATTACGGTTATTTACCTGCAGTCCTTAATAGAAAAATAAGTTTTAGGCCCGGTTTCACAGACAAGGCTTAGCTTATACCAGGACTATGCCCTAGTTAAATTAGGATGTCTAAGTCGCTTTTGTTAAAATGCCTTAGATAAAAATATTACTGGTGTGCATCTTGAGACAAAACAATGGCACTGACATATTTAAAGATATGGCAGGGCAATTTATTTTCAGTTAAGACAGCTCAAACTTTCATTTTAGTCTGGGACTAGTCTTAAACCTTATCTGTGAAACCGGGCATTAATGTTTAAATGTTACGCTTGATTCATTTATGACTTCTGAGAGAAGTTGAATGTGCCGGCTCAAACCTGCATTTAGTGCTGTCCACCTGCAATCTGGTTTTCCGACATAGATCTCAACACCAGATATAAAAGGTGTCTCTCAGCACCGATCAGTATGCGGCTTGTCAAACACGGTCCCTTGGCTAACATTCGAAATCTCTTCACTGGCTCAAACCATCCCAGACAAACGCATATTACATCTGACCTTCATGACACCAGGATGCCATGGGAGCGTTCTGACCTTCTATGTCGGGTAGCTGTCCACTTCTGGGAAGAGATGATTTTGTACCAGAGCTATACTACAAATAAAAGAATGGAAATATACGATTTAGAAGTGATACCTGCAATGCGGAAGAGCATTTGAAGCAAACAATTTATTTCGGTATACAGATTGATGATGCTTATTACTTTTTGCTTGTTCTCTCGCTGCCATTTGGTTTGTAATTTCAGTGCAGCCTTTAGATCTGTTCACTGTGGTTAATCATGTCTTTGAATGCTGGCATCTCAGTAGATTATACCAACCAAGTAATATATGGATATTGTGAAACAATGGAACACATTGTGCGATCTTCGGAAACTTGACTGGACTGTGGATGGTGCGCAAAAGTGAGAAATTCATCAAGGTTTGAAATGTTGACATTGATCAGATATCATGTAGGAGCCTGTCAAAACAAGGAGATTAGGAGAATGTTATCCATAAGTCTACTAAATTGTGCTATCACAAATATACCAAGAGGAAAATGTAATTTCTCAGAGGTTGCTCTTTCGTACCTTAGGAAATTTGATAGAGTTGTCAGTGTTTCAATATCAATTTTGTCTATGCTTTTCTTATAAAATGGACGAGGAGCAATAGCCTCTATGCACGATCGCTTCTGCATTTTATCTTAGTCCGCTCAGTTACTTCTGGTGCACGTAGTGTCCAGAGTTTTCACTAAAGATGCACATCGGATTACGGTCAACGACGTGAGTCAAATTATCCAAACACTACATCATACGTCGACAACCAAAAAGGGGAAAAGCTTCAGGCTATCCGTTTCAAGCTACATTCACAAATATGATAAAAATCCAAGTAAACTTTTGCACTTACTTGAGGCTTGATCACAGAGGTACTCAACAATGCTGAGCTGTAGTGCTGTCAGTTTGCTGAAATTTGAAAGTTTTTTTCAAATTCTCATCACTTGGTAAAACATTACCTCAGCCCTATGAGAGCGGAAGTGGCTTAGCTGGCTGAGATTTTAGCGGACGTACGTCATCACCCTGCGTATAGAGTCTATAACACAAGATGAAAATGAAACAGTTCAAATACATTAGGAATTGTAATACATTACCAATACATTAAAGGGATAGTTCATCCAAAATGATTAATTCTTTCATCATTTACTCACCCTCATGCTATTTCAAACCTTCTTTCTTTTGCAAAACACAAAAGAAGATATTTTAAAGAATTATAGTAACCGACAGTATAGACAACGTCAGTACTCATTGACTTCTATTGTATGGACACAAAACAAATGTCAATGTGTAACACTGTTGTTTGTTTACTAACATTCTTCGAAATATCTTATTTTGTGTTGTGCAGAACAAAGAAAGCCATACAGGTTAGAAATGAAAAGAGGGTGAGTAAATGATGACAGAATTGTAATTTTTGGGTGTACCATCCCTTTAAACGAATAAACATACTATAACTATTACTATACATACTATTGATTATGTATTAATCAATAATAATATTGGCTTGACTGAAGACTTGGCAAATTGGTATGTGGCATTAAAGAGACTTCTTGTAACAGTACGGCATCCGTAGTTCCTTCTCTAAAGAACATCTGAGATGCAGGAAATTTGCACTAAAGTGTAATTTGGTTTTCATCTAATCTTCATTTTGTCTATTAAAAACAATAGACAAACAAAAATGATTTTACCTTCCCTAAAAGAGATGATGATGAGTCAACCAAGCAGCAACAAGATGACTCTTAATGAGTTGAAGATGTTGAAGAAGCACTCAATGGGAGAAGTCTCTGCAATTACTTCTCCTCCCAATGGTTTGACATCAGATGTTTTATTGCACACAAGAGGTTGGATGGTTTCTTGAGGATATTGATATGTTCTTGGTTAACAGAGTTGCCAGCATTGCTGAATCTCAGAGTTTAAGAATTCCCATAAGACTGCCATAAGATGTTTTTGTTGATGGCGAGTTCCCTACTAGAAATAGCAGAAAGCTGAAAGTAATCTTTATGATACGATTTATATAGTACGACTAAAGCAGGAAATGTAGAGATAACCATATTGGAGAGCCAGTGATAACCTAGAAATGAAATCCTGAAATGACACAAAGCCATAAAAAACTGGTTTAAGAAATGCAGTTGCCAACACACAAGACTTTACAAAGACAAATAATATTCATAAGATGTCTAATTGCATAGCTTTGGATTCAGGTGTGAGGTAACTATGGTAACAATAATTAGAAAACTGGTTCCCTCTACTTATTAACCAAGGTGTCTACAATAGTCTCTACAAGTCTCTTGAACTCTTGAAGCAAAAAAAGTAATGTGAGGTGTGACAGATCACCTTGGTTACCAAGCAAAATTATACATGTGAAAGGAAAAATGCGATTACCGAGACAACAAAGCACAGACCAGAGGATAGATATGAACTTGTGTTTCTCAATGGATATATTTATATATCAGTCACATCATGCCGAAAATAGATGTGCCATATCAATTATAAAACTGAAGCAGTATTATCTATCTACAGAAGTTAATTGTCTAAATGGATTTTAAATGACGTCTGCACAAGGTGTTAAAAATAGCAAGAATTAAGAGCAAGATTGACAACATGCACAAATGACTTTCTGCTCTCCTGCTAACATCATTTACATGAACCTTAATATATTTCAATAGTGTGTGATTCTGTATGTTTTAAGTTTCTTTAGTTTAGCAGATAGAGCATCGCATAGGGAATGCAAAGGTCATGAATTCGCACATACAGTACTGGTAAAAAATGCACAGCTTGAATGCACTGTAAGTCACTTTGGACTTGCACTGCGTTCACCAAGTGCATCTCCCACATACATTTGCAATGTATACAGTATACGCAATTAGTGCTGTCAAACGATTAATCGCATTCAGAATAAAAGTTAGGTAAACACAAACTTTTATTCTGGATGCGATAAATCGTTTGACACCCTAAGAATTTTTTTCCTTTTTACAAGGTATTCAAGGTAAACAATATGTTATGTTTATTCAAGTGTTTTTATTACCTATATCATAGTTTTTTTTAGTACTACATAAATCTGAATTAACAGGTTAATGACAAATATAAACCATATAGGATGTTGCTTGTAAGTAAACCTCTGTTAAAGTTCACCCAAAAGTAAAAATTCTGTCATAATTTACTCACTCTCATATTGTTCCAAATTTGTATCAATTTCTTTGTTCTGATGAACACAGAGAAAGATATTTGGAAGAATGCTTGTAACCAAACAGGTCTTGGCCACAATTGTTTACCATAGTAGGAAAAATTACAATGGTAGTCAAAAGTGCCAAGACCGTTTGCTTTCCTACATTCTTCAAAATATCTTCTTTTGTGTTCAACAGAACAAAGACATTTACAAAGCAATTTTCCTATACTGTTTGGTAAGAGTTATATAAGAGATCATTATGAGCTACAATGGAACATACTGTACATGCATCCATTAATTCTGAACTTTCATCCATACAATTCATTAACACAACTCATCATTTAAACTGGAGATTCTGCATCATTGATTGCCTTTAGTTTTCGCACCTGTGTGTGGCCATCAGACCCTAGTAAACTCATCTTTGCTTTATTGTTTATTCTTTGCAAAACTTTGCAACCAAAAATGGTTCTTCTATGGCATCGCTGTGAAGAACCTTTTAAGCACCTTTATTTTTAAGAGTGTACATAGGTCTTATAAGAATCGCGAACATTGCCATGCAAAATAAATTAATACATTAGTCACCTTGGTAGCGCTATCTGTTGGGATTGTAAATGTGTTTTGGCTTTTTACTCAGGTTTGTGCACCGTAAAGCTACTTCTGTCAGGTTCACTACCGTCAAAAATGATTGACAGTTAGCATACAGTTTAGATTGGTGGTATGGTTCTGTTCTGGGCAAAACTCCCTGCCCATCCATGCATGAATATGAGCAGGGAGCGCAGTGATGATAACCCCCTTAGAGTAAACGGAACAGAACAAGCAGATGTCATTAGTTCTTAAAGACATTTAAGTGTAACACATAATTAAAATGTGGTTGAGACTTATGAAAAGGAATAACAGAAGTCAAGTCCCGATTGTAAATGTGATGTGGAGCTGGGGATGGAGGAGAGTAATTTGCTTCTGAACAACGCGATAAGCTGCTAGTAGCTGAATTAATTTTTAAACGGAAGCTGTGATTGCATCATATTTCTAGAGGTAGAGGAGGACCAGCTGATGCAAGCTTGACTCACGTGACCAGCCAGAACTAACGCTATATGCTTGATTTGTGCTTGATTTTATTTTTTTTCTCTTTATGGATTAACGCCCATAAATCATTAGACACTTAAACTTGCCTGTGCAGTATTTAGACGGTACCAATTAATATGTATCAGCTGTCTGTTTCATACTGCAAAGGGTAGTTTTTTTTAATGATAATGTGCTCATTTGTAACCTTATGGATGTAAGGTGTATTATGGAGGTATTGTACATGGTAAACTGTAAATAAGTCTGTCTAGAGAGCCGTGTTGTCTTTACTTTGCCTTCGGTTGCTAATTTTTTACTTCTTTTTTGATGAAAAACAAATCATTGAATCACAAATGCAGGAAGAGAGAGAGAGACAAGGCGAGACAGAGGGAGTGAGATGTCCTGAATGAAGATGGCTTTTTTCGAGCAGGGTAAGCTAGAAAGAGCAAATGCAGGAATATTGATTGTATTTCTTTATTATCATCCCTTCATCTTGGTTTATCTGTGACAAGCAAGAGAGAAGACTAGGATTTAGCCTTTCACATATTTTTTCCTCTTTTTTTCCTCTCATTTTTGTATTTTATTTCTTTGGGGTGTAAAAACGTTTTGCTAATATTCTGTAACCCTTATGTAAACATTGTGCTAAAAGTCTGAGGAAAATGTGATTATTTTGCAGTATTTCCCTGTCCGCCTGTTTGGTTTATTACACTTCTGCCTAGCTTCACCAGCAAGACTATTTAGGTAAACCAGTATTTTTTGCATGATAAATGAAATAAATATTTAATTGTAAATGTTTTGTCAATAATTATGTTAACCAAAGCTTTCAAATAATGTCGCTATGGCTACACTTCTGTTCACAGGTGACTATTATTACTATATATAGCTTTACTCTGCCAAATGCATGTTGTATTATATTATATTATATTATATTACATTTTGTTATATATGTGGCTATATTACACTACCAGCGGACCAGTGTAAACCATCATAAACCAAACTGAAACGACAATAAATTCATGTTAATTTAAGCTGGTCTTTGTAGTAGTATTTAGCGGCTATTCTGTCTTTTCTTCCCCTTCTTGTCAATGATAACAGCTCGTCTTATTTCGTTTCTTTTACTCTTGTCAGGTGCTTCGTTAATTCCAACGAGAAGGATTAATTGCTTTACTGATGCTCTCTTTCTCTCTCTCTCTCTCTCTCTCTCTCTCTCTCTCTCTCTCTCTCTCTCTCTCTCTCTCTCTTTCTCTCTTTCTCTCTCTGAGATGATTTATATATCTCTTTATTCTGATGTGTGGGCTTGTCTAGTCTTAGCTCCTCAACATCTATCTTATTCTACCTACTTCACATTGGTTGTGTGTATGTGTGTGTGTGAGCGCATCAGACTTGTGAAAATCAAAGTTGTTAGGAGCCGCTCAGATGTGAGATGTTGTGAACTGCTGAGCTCTAATCAAAGTGATCCATCATTTTAGGGGTAATCAAATAGCAAATCAAAAGCACTCTCTAGTTTTTCAGTCTGGTGGGAGATTTTGGCACACGGTTCTGCCACTGGAGATATCAAGCTTTGATGCCTGAAGTTGCTGTTTCCAGCAAATACTGGTATACAGATGTTTGCCTAGATTTTGATACATTGTTTTGATGGATGGTTATTTAGATACCCCACACACTGAACAAATTTGGAGGTTATAAGGTATAAGAGGTTATAGGATTTATAGGGACATTTGCTGTCATGCTGTCAAGCCCTGTCATGGTGATTCTAGATTAATTCTTTTGTTGATTCTGTTGGTAATATATTATATTAGCATCATACATTTCAGTCAGCATTGTTAATATTTTTTAAAGGCAAATGGCAGACACTTTCATCCTAAGCTACTGACGTTGTATTCAAGGTAAATATTGTTATGTTTATGTATTCCCTTACAGGAACATTTGCACTGTTTGCTAATAATGTGCTTTGAAAATGTAAAATAATACAACATTTCAGTCCATTGAAAAAGTGCATTACTCCTCTAGTAATGTATTGCTGTAGTGCGTAGACAAATTAGGTACTTGTATTGTATTTCTTCTGCTTATATAATTCTCATTTGTAAGTCTGACAAATACACAAATGAAAATTCACCTTCTAAAATATCTCAGTGCTCCAAGATAAATTATATTATTTTATATTATTATTCAGAAGCGTTCGTTTTGTTCCATTTTAAGTTGTGAACTATGTACAATGTCTATTTCATTCGTTTGTAGGTGCATAAAATAAATAATATTTGTTGGTTTCTACCAGCAACACAGCAGAGTTTTTTTTCAGTTTTATTAATATTTTAAATTAGCTTTTATTTTTTTAAATTTTTAAACAATATTTGTTTGCCATTTTTTATTTATATGTCGCTATATAAGATTAATTCATTTTATTTTAGTTTTTTATATTATAATTATTTATATTATAATTTTAGTGCCTTCAACTTTTTTTAGTGCCCTAAAGTTTTTCATTTTTTCCAATCATTTTTAAGCCAGTATTTTAATTGATTTTAATAAACAGAACATTTTCAAAGTTCAAATTTCAGGAAACTAAAATAACCTTGTAACACAGTCAAAAGCCACAATATCACAAACACCTTTTGAGTTTTGTCGTTCAAAATTCAACCAGCTTCCTCCCTCCAAAACTACCAGGGCTGGGTTTCCCAAAAGCATCGTAAGCCTAAAGTGATCGTAAAAACGATCGTACGAGTGATCTTAATATTACAACCTGTTTCCCAAAAGCATCGTAACTTAAGTAGCACTTGAAAATCATTGTAGATCTACGAGTGCTCTGGAGTAATTGTAAAGCCCTAAGTGCATCATAAGAAGACAGATTTATGAGGTCACCTGCAGGAAAACCAGAGAATGGACTACTTGCAAATTAGAATATTACTTAAGACCAATACAAAGAAAGGATTTTTAGAAATCTTGGCCAACTGAAAAGTATGAACATGAAAAGTATGAGCATGTACAGCACTCAATACTTAGTTGGGGCTCCTTTTGCCTGAATTACTGCAGCAATGCGGCGTGGCA
Organism: Triplophysa rosa; assembly: GCF_024868665.1. Classification (NCBI taxonomy): domain Eukaryota; kingdom Metazoa; phylum Chordata; class Actinopteri; order Cypriniformes; family Nemacheilidae; genus Triplophysa; species Triplophysa rosa. The sequence continues at coordinate 11,775,571 of NC_079905.1, read as the reverse complement.
TGGAGTCGATCAGTCTGTGGCACTGCTCAGGTGTTATGAGAGCCCAGGTTGCTCTGATAGTGGCCTTCAGCTCTTCTGCATTGTTGGGTCTGGCATATCGCATCTTCCTCTTCACAATACCCCATAGATTTTCTATGGGGTTAAGGTCAGGCGAGTTTGCTGGCCAATTAAGAACAGGGATACCATGGTCCTTAAACCAGGTACTGGTAGCTTTGGCACTGTGTGCAGGTGCCAAGTCCTGTTGGAAAATGAAATCTGCATCTCCATCAGCCTCCAAGTTGGTCAGCAGCAGGAAGCATCAGAAGCGTCTCGCCTGGGCTAAAGACAAAAAGGACTGGACTGCTGCTGAGTGGTCCAAAGTTATGTTCTCTGATGAAAGTAAATTTTGCATTTCCTTTGGAAATCAGGGTCCCAGAGTCTGGAGGAAGAGAGGAGAGGCACAGAATCCACGTTGCTTGAGGTCCAGTGTAAAGTTTCCACAGTCAGTGATGGTTTGGGGTGCCATGTCATCTGCTGGTGTTGGTCCACTGTGTTTTCTGAGGTCCAAGGTCAACGCAGCCGTATACCAGGAAGTTTTAGAGCACTTCATGCTTCCTGCTGCTGACCAGCTTTATGGAGATGCACATTTCATTTTCCAACAGGACTTGGCACCTGCACACAGTGCCAAAGCTACCAGTACCTGGTTTAAGGAACATGGTATCCCTGTTCTTAATTGGCCAGCAAACCCGCCTGACCTTAACCCCATAGAAAATCTATGGGGTATTGTGAAGAGGAAGATGCGATATGCCAGACCCAACAATGCAGAAGAGCTGAAGGCCACTATCAGAGCAACCTGGGCTCTCATAACACCTGAGCAGTGCCACAGACTGATCCACTCCATGCCACGCCACATTGCTGCAGTAATTCAGGCAAAAGGAACCCCAACTAAGTATTGAGTGCTGTACATGCTCATACTTTTCATGTTCATACTTTTCAGTTGGCCAAGATTTCTAAAAATCCTTTCTTTGTATTGGTCTTAAGTAATATTCTAATTTTCTGAGATAGTGAATTTGGGATTTTAATTAGTTGTCAGTTATAATCATCAAATTAAAAGAAATAAACATTTGAAATATATCAGTCTGTGTGTAATGAATGAATACAATATACAAGTTTCACTTTTTGAATGGAATTAGTGAAATAAATCAACTTTTTGATGATATTCTAATTATATGACCAGCACCTGTATATTACACACTGCCTATCATATGTTCCAATAACTGCAGAAGGCAATACTTAAAGAAATTGAATGCCTGATTTGCTGAGAAATTGGATTGGATTAGCTCTTCCCTTTATTGTTCTCTAATTGAAAGGTTAAAGGGGTGCTGCAACAGTGTGTCATGCATTCTGACTTCTTTACAATGTTAAACGTGCTGTCTTCTCATGCTTAACATGGTCATGTTGTCAAAAAACGAGTTGGGCGTATTACGTAGTATTTCTGTGCTCGATACACTCCCCCAGCGATCGTACAGGTTTCGGAAAGTTTTTTTTCGAACATGTAAAACTGTTTCGTAACAATTTTTCTTAGTCCCTTATTGGACAATTCTCCTGGAAAAGCACGCGGCAGGCCCACGCGGCAGCAAGGAGAGCAGGAGAAGGCGCATGCGCAGACGTCACTTTCACTTGTGTGCAGGAGAGAGAGAGAGCATACGTTCGCAAAGTTCAGGTGTTTGTTTGTTCACTGCATTTGGGTGATGAATGTTATATAAACGGTGGATATAACGCTGGATTTGGAGATTGTTTGAAACTGATATATGGAGCCGTCCCAGCGCTGAAGGATGCCGGACATGAACCGCATGCGGTGAGTGAAACTGATGTCTGTGTTTTGTTGGCAATGGGTGCGCACGTGCTTTAGTTCAGCCTTCAGCTGTGCTGACAAATTAGTACACAAGCAATTGATGGCAGTTATCAGAGAATATAGTTATCAGAATATCACTGCAACATAGTCAATTACTTACTAATTACACCTTAAACCTCTCCTGATAAAGCCGGAGACGCCCATTATCCTGCATGTGTGACATAATTACATACTGCCGTGAGGAATTAGAGGTGGGACCTTCCGGAAGCAGTTCAATAATCTTGGATCACGATATCTCGGATGTGTCAAACCTTGTGATGGTCTCGGGATAAATTACAAAATTGACTTTGGGGTTAATTATCTGTCCATTGTTGATCTGTCGGATCTGTTTATCTGTGGGCGCTAGATACGTATGTGCTGAATTCTGGGAAAGGGAAGCTTACAGTAAATCATTTTTATTGGAAACTCGCACTGTTATGAACGAATTCCTGATTGCAACAAGAATGTTTCGTTCTTTCCTCGCATTTTTCTCTCCTGTTGTTTTTTAATCAGTGCTTGGTATACTCAGCAATTTACATCTATTCAACCAATCATCAGCACACAACTTCAAACACACAGAAAAAGACAACGATTAATGAATCACCCTTCCAAATCAGTCCAAACAAAATAATCATCTCAACCAAACTCAATAATGCAAAATGTTTAAGAGTTCGGTGGTGAATAAGAATGAGTCAAAGACTAATTATTTTAGTCCTCAGTCAGGTGGCCATAATGGATTCTATCACCAATCATTTAATAAAATCAGTTGTACCTTAATTTAGTTTGTTAAGCATTCCATTTGCACTGTTTGCACATGAATGAATGTGCAAGGAGAATGCGTGTGTGAGTATGTGTTTGCACATGAGTTGTTTTGAGTCCTAAGGGTGCTGGCAGATTTTTGTCTTCGTGTGTGTTCTCCTGCGGGTATGGTTGGTCACATTGCCAGCTGATCCACGTAACTTGCATGTACAAAAAAACTCACAGAATCATACACTCATCTAATACAATTATAAAGAATAAGTATATAACCACACTCACATTGGGAATAGGAATCACAGGGACTTAAATGATTCTGGTTTAAATTCACTTTTAATTAATCGATTTGGTTAAGGGACAGTTCACCAAAATGAAAATTCTATCATCATTTACTCTCCCTCTTTTCATTTCAAACCTGTATGACTTTCTTTCTTCTGCAAAATACAAAAGAACATATTTAGAAGAATGTTGGTAACTGAACAATGTTGGTTTCCATTCACTACTATTGTATGGGCACAAAACCAACGCAAGTCAATTGGTACCGCCGTTGTTCGGTTACCAACATTCTTCAAAATATCTTCTTTTGTGGTTTGAAATGACAAGCGTGTGAGTAAATGATGACAGAATTTTCATTTTTGGGTGAAACATCCCTTTAATTAATATTTACATAACAACGTATAGAAAATTAGAACAAAACTACTTGGTCATATTTTACTTTTTTAATTAATTCCATTTAATGTAATTGCTCTGAAATACATGTATGACCATGAAAAAAACCTGATGAAAATAATTTGAGGTTCAAGAATTAAGTTAAGGACCTTTCTCATTGATTCAGTCAGTAAATGATTCAGTAGACTGATTCAGACTAATAACTCATTGATCTCCGTGTCTCTTTTGGCTCATGAGAGTCACTTATTCTCTAATTGCACTCAACTGAAAGATGTGTTCTTTTTGTAGTCTTTATTGAATCAGATTGCAAATGCGCAACTCAGCAAAAACCTAAAAGCATTTCTTTAGCTATAATGCTATAAAAACACACACTGGAAAATTTCAAACATTCAGGGACCGGAGCAAAAAAGAATAAAACTTTTTTTTCTTTTTCGTTTTTTTTAATGGACTAAAAAAGTTCTAAATAAAAAAATGGTTCACGATTCCCAACCCTGCCATACATGGACACATCTTGGGTATTCACTCACTATAAACATCACACACACATGCACACTGACATAAAATTTAAACTCTGTATTACACAGACACACTGTAGTAAAAAAACTAATGAAAATGTGGGAGTATGTGTTTCTGTGTGGAGTGTAGCACTTTGACGCAGCACTGAGATGTTGTACGTAATGTGTCATACTGGAGAAGTGTGTTAAATGTCACGTGGGAGGACTCCAACTGTTTCCTCACTGCCCTCAGAGACAGTGAGTGCGTCGATGTGGAGTGCGCAAGTGAATGCGTGTGTGTTAGCCGGGTTCCTGAGGGACTCATGTATCTGTCACAGTAATCCGAAAATACTCAGAGAATGGCGTGAATTATGTATGACACTTCTCTCTGTCTCTGCCTACTCTCTGCTCAACACACACACTGCCATAGGGAAAGCAGCCTGGACTTTTTGACTGTAGTATTTTATACTCCCAATTTTTTATTGTGCCCCCTGTTGAATGGATGCTCCATTGCACATAGTCAAAAAACATGATCCTATGATTTGCATAACAAATTGGCTGATTTCATTTATTTTAGATGCAAACCTTTTATTGATTTGTAAATGTACAAAAGTGAATGTGATGGAATCACATTCAAAGTGACAGTTCCCCCAAAAATAAAAATTCTGTCTTCATTTACTCACCCTCTTGTCATTTCAAACCTGTATGACTTTCTTCCTTCTGCAGAAAACAAGAGAAGATATTTTGAAGAATGTTGTTATCTGGCCTCCATTTACTTGCATTGGTTTTGTGTCCATACAATAGAAGTAAATGGGGGCTAGTTAATAACATTCTTCAAAATATCTTCTTTTGTGCTCTGCAGACGAAAGAAAGTCATAAAGGTATATAAAGGCAAGAGAGTGGGTAAATGATGACAGCATTTTCATTTTTGGGTAAACTATCACTTTAACATACAAATAAATATGTACAGTATTCATGCGAATCATATAAAAAATGAAAACTCCATCTGTAAAATATAGAATATGTCATGAAGATAGTTATTATGTTGTGTGTTCCCATTTCTTTCCAAACCTTGAGTAAACAAGACAAAAGAACCATCGTAGCCTTGAAGCAGAAACAATGTTTTATTCATGTGCTATACAGTATATCAGTATGATCTAACTGATGGAACAAAGCAAATAAATTCCAATGTCAAAGAAGCCTTTCAAGTCAACCCTCTCTCTCAAGCTCTTCTCTCTCTCCAGCTTTTCTCTTAAAAAACAAACACACACACACATCCACAAGCAACCACTCTTCTCTGAGCTCTTTGGAGCATCTTCAGGTCAGATATTGAAGATTTGGTTTTACTGAATAAGAAATGAACTGCAGAATCTTGGTGCCTGAAATGTGGCACCTCAGATATTGCACCATCCAAGCTAAACTCCTTTGCTTTCTTATATATTCTTCTCTCTCTTTTCAACCTCATTTCCTGTGCCGCTCATAAGAATCTTCCCCCTATTAACCCTTCATATACTGTAAAAGCAGAGATGACGATAATTGGTCTGAAGATATGAATAAAGGATGTAAGCATAGTCCTGAACAGACATCCTCTCACGGATTCATGAGAGCTCTTGATCCATTAACTCATTTGCTGTTTCACTTAGAATGTTGAAATAGTTTTTCAAATAAAGATGCAGAATTTATAAATGGTGACTGCGTTACGGAAATACTGTAGTCTATGCATACATTTCATATACACATTTATGCAATTCACTTAATGGTTCCTTTTCAATCTAAACACAAATCTACATTGACTCATTCATTTTCAGCTTGCATCCATGTGGCTGGTTATCATTTCGCTACACTTTATTTCCTTTGAAAATGTTTTTATAGTATTTTATACAAAATCCAAACTCTAACACAGTGTTTGTAATCTAAAAGATTGTAGAAAAATTATCTTGGAATTTGTATTCGCATTTGTGAGTGTACGTTTCAGTTCACTCAGTTTCAGTTCTACAATGATTTTTCTAGGTATGTGAGAGGATGATATTGTTCAAGGTGTTTTGGATGTTAGATGGATCTTCATAGCCTGCAAATGGTCTCTGATGTTTCTGTGAAGTGACTCACATGAGATTACATACTGTGTAAGTGATTAAGAGAAAACGATTTATAAGTGAGATGATTCAGAGCTGATACTGACTGACTACATTGAGCAGTAGAGTTAACATTAATGTTCTGTTGGGATTGACTTTCTTTCCTCAGGCTCAGAGACCATAAAGCTTTATGTGTTAATATAATAACGTGTAGAAAAAGTAATCATTTGAAATTAACCTATTGTTTTCCCCTTTTATCTCTTTTGTTCCTCTCACCTATTTAAAGCCAGACAAATACTGTTAAAGCCAAATCCATATAGACCTCCGGCAGACCTGCGCTATAGTGTGTACCAATCTCTCCATGTGGAAAGTCAAGTCATTTATTCTTGTTTTATACCTGTTCCTGGAGGCAAGTTGAAGTAATGTTAAATTTTTGATGGAGGACATGTGTTAAAATCATGTTTAAAAAAAACGAGTACTTCAGACTCTGTGACTGGGGTAGCTAAAGTTGTGTATTGTAAAATCATCCTTTTAAAACGGTCAGTTCTGGTGCTTGATTCTGATTGGTTGAGCCGAGTTCTAAGCCGTTATAAAATACCCTGATTTATAACAGCTGACCGCATCACATGGCCTAAATATCACTTTATTTACTTTATTTTATGAAACCTTGCTACGGATATGGAATAACCGTTTTATAAAAGCAATAAGCCCCTCAAGGCAGGAATGCTTCTTGGGGCCTATTGCTTTAATATATCGCCGCTGTCCTTCTGAACCCTTGTATCATGAATTCATTTTTGCCATAAATCATTATTATTAGTCACCCTTTATGTTTGTTACTGGGTTTTCCAAATATCTAACCAGTATAAAGTATTGTCAACTTTGACAACACAGTATTTAATAATTCAAAAATTTCCTGGAAAACAGCGAATTTGGACATCTAAGATTTTAGAAAGACAGCGACGATATTCATGGTATCGCACAGTGATTTAATAATTTATCATCAACAATTTATTTATTCATTATTTTTAATAAAGTCTGCGGGGGTTAAATAAATGTAATCATTTGACATTAGTGTCTTAAATCCTATTGCTGTTGGTAAAATCATAGTTAATTATGGTAAAATGTAGTAAACATCCCATAGTGTAACACATGGCCTTCATTGTTCATTGCTGTGCTCATCAAAAGGTACCCCACCCATCCCAGTCTAACAAGTACTGTACATTTTATTTCACCCGGCAAACAGAAGTAAACAATTCCTCTGATGGAGACATGAACAGATCTTTAATGAATTAAACATATGGCTGGATCGCATGTATTTGCCCCTCTCTCTCCAACCCCCACCCCCAGCGGTGTCAGCCTTCAGGATGCACTGAGCTGCACCACACATTTATGCATGTTGTTTAGATATTTTAGTTTAATCTTATCTCATCTTCATCTTGCTGTCCACACTATGTGTGATTTCATGGTTCCTGTTTAGCATATAATTCATCCATTAAAGGAGAGATTTTTTTCTACTTTTACACAAATGTAATATAAATCTTAAGGGTCCACAGAATGTGTCTGTGAAGTTTCAGCTCAAAATACACCGCAGATCTTTTATTATACCATGCCCTAATTGCCCGGTTTTGCATGTGAGGAGAAACGCGCTGTTTTGGTGTGTGTCTCTTTAAGTGCAAATGAGCTGCTAGTCTCCACCCCCTTTTCAGCAGAAAACGCTAATAGCATCTGTGCTTCCAACGACAAAAGAAGGGTCACATAAAGCGTCTTTAAACACCAAACACATTGTTTTCTATACGCGAACAGACTCCTAACAAAGGCGTCACGTTTTCTATATGCGAAATTACACATGACAAACCGGTCGCGTATTTACAAACCATAACACTGCTTTCTATAAGTGAAAGTACCCACGAAAGAAGGGTCGCATAAAGCAAATGAGAAACACTGCGTCTTGTCTTTGAACACCAAACACATTGTTTTCTATAAGCATACCTGTTTCCCCGGGGCCATTCGTGAAGGCGTTTCGGTCCCGTTAGTCCGGTCACAAACACTTTCGGGGGTGAGACCCGCTATCGTGTCCCGGTGTTTCACGAGTGAAATAACAAAACGGGAGGGTGGTGGAAGATGGGTGTGAAAAACGGGAGATTCTACCAGGAGTGTTGACAGGTATGTCTATAAGCGAACGGACTCCTAACAAACTCGTCATGTTATCCATATGCGGAAGTATGACAAACCGGTCGTGTATTTACAAACCAAGCACACTGCTTTCTATAAGTGAAAGTGCTCATGACAAACGCATCGCGTTTTCTCTAAGTGAAAGTAACGTTACACAGGTCAATCCCGTTGCGTGTTTACAAGCCATACACATTGCTTTCTTTGCGTGAACGGACAAATGTTTCACAAGTGACGTTTTACCTACTTTTAAGTTGCCACAGGTGCCTGAGGTCTTACATAAAAAATACCGGTACTTACAATGTCTTTATTTGCAGCTTTGCCTCGTTCAGTCTGGAGGATTTCCACTGAAATCTGTGAGGCTGGGAACAGTGCTCTGTGCAGCCAACAACAGAACACTTAGCATGCTTTGCTTACTTTTGCCATGCTGTCGGAACTAATTCACATATGTCGCTTGCAAAAACAAAAATGGCGGCAGCGCCATGGGTGGACACGTTCAGATAAAGGGGAGGTAATATTATAATAAGAACGGCTATGTCAGACAGGGAGCGAAATCTGAACTGCTCGCTCACAGGCTTGCAGAGATAGGCTCACATAAACAAAGTTACTGGATTGTCATTTTTCACGTTTTCACGTTTTCTGAGTTGGTAGATGCACCAGAGACCCGATTATAGCACATGGAAAAAGTCAGATTTTCATGAAATGTCCCCTTTAAGGCCTTATGAACCCATTGTGGTTCAGGCTTCACTGATGATCCACGGCACACTGTGGAGACATTCCGGGGTTCTACATAAATTATGAACAGATCCCATGTGTCCATGCTTGCAAAACTAGATCACCAACTGTGGATATGAGAATGTGGGATGCCTGGGGCTGCCCCACATTCTCATGGGCTGAGGCAGGACCATACTGTCAGTGCCGTACACCAGAATGTCCTGGGGCTTTTTTGGAACATGCAATGTGTGTTTATAAGTTGTGTATGTGTGGGTCTCTTGGTATAAGTCAGGAAAAATCTGATCAAAGATACTTAGTGATAAAAGCACAAATTAAATAATAAATTTGATGAATACAATAATATGAGCTCTCATAGGACAGTTTTGACTGATGTTGGCTATTTCTACAAAGCAGGATCTATTTTAAAAGCATTTTAGGTCTCATGCCAGAATGTTTGTTGTATAATTATTTGATCTTTAGACTGGAAATAAATTAACCTGAATTTTTCCTTCTGTTGACATGTGTAATCTTCTCTGTACTTAATTGCACAAAAATACAAGGCAAACAAGTCTTTGGAGTTGAATACCGCTAGACTTGTCTGCATGAAGAAAGTCCATTTTTGGACATATGAAAAGTATTGAATATTGAAAGTATCATTGTAGGCGGTTTAGGTTTGATTGTATAAATCCATGCATTCAGACAACCACAATGGTCAGTGATCACTGTTAACTAAATATGTTCAGTATACTGTATTCACATTTTCTTATAGTTGTTTAATGCAAAATACAATATTGTATGCATCATAGGATGACTTCATTTGAATTGAATATGATGCGATTAGTGTTCCCTTTCGGCTAAGACTTTGGATTTGATTTACTTTAAATTCATGTTTTTCCAGTCAGTGTAATATCGTTAGAACACAATTTGTTGTAACAGAGAATCTAAGCTGAATTTATGGATTGAGTGATCATAATGTTCAATTTACCCTATATGAGGCAATGCGGTACATTAAAGTTCAGAAACAATATCAACTTTAATACACTCTAAAAACTGTTGTGTTAAAACAACACAATCTGTCCTTACCTGAACATATCTATTTGTCTAGTTAAAGACAACATATTTTGTAGGGATGCACCGAATGTTCGGCCACCGAATATATTCGGCCGAAAATAGCAAAAAACGCATGTTCGGTATTCGGCCGAATATGTGAAATGGCCGAATAATTTTACCGAACATGACTCGAGAAACGATCAACTAGCAACCAGCGCAGAGAGAGAGAGAGAGAGAGAGAGACGTGCGCTTTATTAATGCCGCAAACATTTTGGCAGTGTGTGTGTGGAGCATTTTAAGGTGTCAGAGAAAGACAAAGCACGGGACTTGCCGCACGGAAGTAAATTTCCGAATGAAAGCGTCTTTACCGGTCGGTAACTTGTGGCTATTTCAGACGGGAGCGGGCTGTCTGACAGTAGCCCCGCCGCTCGCGACATCCTTTGACATCATACAGTGGTCGCGCGCACACAGTTCCCTGTACTAAACAACTTGTCAAAGTATGTTCTGTGCATCCCGGCCACGAGTGCACCAGAGAACAGTCAGCTTTTGTGGGCGGAGTTTGCAGGAGAGACGTGAACTGATATGGTTGTCAGTCAGCATCAGTCAGAATAGCTTGCGTTCGATGTTTTTTTTTCTTACAATCATTTTGCAACGTAGCCTATAATAATCCAACAGTTTTAGTTTATTCGTATTTTTAGTTTATAGGCCTAATGTGGAATGACACTTTTTAATGAAGTGTTTTGTTGTAGGGGTACAGAGTAACTTACATTACATTCTTTTACCAGTCAGTTATAGGCCTAATTAATATAGGCTATTAAATTTTTTGTTTTAATGTATTTTGTTTTGCTCAATTTTATATTAAGTTGTATTGTATTTTATTGAAAAGCAAGACAAATTTTTAAAAGCAAATTTTGACTATTCAGTTTGTGCAATAGTGAAAAAATAGCTTAATAAATAGAAGAAATGCAAAAACCATATTCGGTGTTCGGTATTATTCGGCCTTCGGCCAAGTGTTTCACATCATGTTCGGCTTCGGCCAAGAATGTTAGATTCGGTGCATCCCTAATATTTTGTGTTACTTTTAACTCAACCTTGTACTGTCCCTTTTATTGATTTAAAGGTCCAGTGTGTAATTTTTTGGGGGATCTATTGACAGAAATGCAATTTAATATGCATAACGATGTCTTCACAAGTGTATAAAGACCTTATATAATGAAGCGTTATGTTTTTATTACCTTTGAATGAGCTACTTTTATAATACACCGCGAGTCCCGTTGCATGGAATTTGCCATGTTGTTTGTAGCCCGGCCGTAACTGACAAACTGCTATACAGAGCGCGTTTTGTAAATAGGTCATCTTCTTTCGCAAAGAAGTGAAACCGTGACGAAATGTTTGTCCTGTGAGAGGCGCCGTAGTGCTTCGAAAGGGAGAGGGGGTGGAGTGAACCATAGGTTGCAATTCTCACTCGAACCACTAGATGCCGCTAAAATCTCCACATTGCACATTTAACCCAAAATCAACACAAAATTACTCATAATGGTTTTTAAAAAGCCAAAATTTTGAGAGTGTAAACCGATAGGAGGGACAGATGCTATTGGAGTGAGCTGAGTGATTTTTTTTATCTTTTGTAATTCACTTTAAATGTATAACATGTTACCATTACAAAAGTTTGGCCATATATATGGTTTAGAAATATATGATTTTTACAGTGCTGGAAATCCTTCAGTAATACACAAATAAACCTAAATCTTAACAATACAGCAATTGTAGACATAAAACTCGTATAATGGAATGGCTGGATATCACTGTATGCCGTTTTGAATAAGATGAAGTCATTTTATTCACACTAATGTGTATTACCTCAGGCTCTCTTCTGTGTCTGGGGTAGCATAGATTATCTTGAAAGCTAATATCCTAATGGACAGCAGAATGCTGATCTCATTCACTTTTAAATAGACTTAGCTTCTAAGTTCTCATCTCACTGCTGTAACACAATTTTGCTTGTTCTGTGTGTTCTTTATTAAGGTAAGAAATCAACGATTTCGAGAGCTGCGAAGCGTTATTGCACTCATCACGTTGAGGTGCATTGTATGCTTTGTCAAATATCTTTTGTGAGATGTTCCGTGTTATTGTAAAATACTGATTTTTACAATACAAAATTATCTGTATAATTGAATCAATTGTAGACTTTGGAAAACACTCACCTTGTAGCAATTGAAAGAGTCGTTGAACCGTATTGAAATGAGAAATGATTTAGGCGGACATTGTGAAAATCTAGGTCTATTGTATTGTTCCACACAGTCAGAACAAGATTCAGCTGTATGGGATGATATGAATGAATGTGCTCTGAAGGGTAAATGGTCCGCATTTATCATCTATCTGTGCTGGGTGAACAGCGATGTGTGCTGCTGATCTGGTTGGTGCACCACTCCCAGCCACCGAGTACACTAGTCATTATATAAAATGACCTTTTTTAGATGTAAGGCAGTGGAATGGTATTAGAGAACATTGTGCGATAGAAGGGCTTGAAAAGAAAGAATTTCCAGCAGTGTTTCCAACTGAAAGCCCCAAATTTTAGCCACAGTAGTGTGAGCGTTATATTAGGCGTGTTAGTACTGATGTTGTGAAGACTAGGGTAAATTCAATCGCTTGAAAGGTGAGGTCTTACCACTCACTCTGAAAGAACCATAAGAAGACTTATTCTTATTTCTCAGCACCTTAAAACATGCGTAAAGAAATAAGGAATAAAAAAACAAAATATGAAAATTCTCTCAGATTTTACTCACCCTCACATGGCATCCTAGATGTGTAAGACTTTCTTTTTTCATTTACACAAAAATTTGTATTTTATAATTTTATTTTAATGTCAAATCTTGTGCATCGTGACGAAACACGCAAATGACAACTAGTCACAAGACACATGAGAACCAGAGAGCTTCAATGTTATCGATGTGCCAACATATTTTAACTTACTGCATTGATCTCTGTGAATATGCGATGTGTAGTTCGCTAAAAAAGCTCAAAATTTTAATCCTTTTCTATCACAAGCATATTGTTCCGCTTCAAAAGACACATATTAACCAACTGGAGTAATAAGTATTATTTATGGATAGGAGAATGCTAAATTTCTCCACCCATTCCGAAAACTGATGAAATCTGTGATATCTGCAGATACTGATAACGGTTTTAGATGAAAATAATATTTCTTAACTTTCTGAATGTAATTAATTCATATAATGACTATTAATATTGAACATCAAACGGTGATGTTTCTTAACATTTTCTATATATACAAATTCATTGCATTTTCCCATCCACTTTTGATTGACAGGACAGCTGTTTTTAAACTATCACCCGATAGTGTGAAAGATTGCTTTTATCGACTGATACCGATTATTGGCCGATTTATCATTGTATCTCTATTATGGATGTACTGTATGCGGTTCTTAGAGCTTCAAGACCTACAGTATATGACACAACATGGAACAGCCTTGAATTAAAATGACAAATTCTTTAAATCTTAAATGGGCAGGTATAATAAATAGTTCTGCAAAAGCTTGTTTTGGGGGATAGTTCAAGAAAAAGAAACACGTCACAGCCAGCCACTTCAAATCTAGAGAGATGGCGATGAAGTCCCTTGCGACTTGAGGCCGGCGCTTTTCTGAGAATTTATACCCGTGCAATCAGAAGGCTAATGTCATAATTATTTAGATTGCAATTAATTAGATTATGATGAGTCTGCGACGACAAGCTGTTTGGTTTGATTAGAATTCACTCCCCCGTGAAAGACACTACTAACAGCCCTGTGGTCCGAGTCAGCATCCAAATATATCTCCGCCTCTCCCCTTCTTGAATATCCTCCCCATAACCAACAATCTTTTAGTTTACATTACCACGCTCATCCTCTTCATATACCGTCTGCTCAATAAGATTCAGTTCTGACGGCCAAGGTGTGTTACATTTTGTTGAGGGAGGCATAAAGCTCCAATACGCTGACCAGTGATCATTACGATCATTGCTTTATGTGATTGCTTGAGAAAATGAAGCTTTGTCCCGTTTGGTTCTTAAAACGTGTTATAAAAAGTCTAGGAATCATAGAGTAATCCCACAAAATAGAATATGAAATCTAGGGCTGTCAAACAATTAATCACATCCAGAATAAAAGTCTGTGTTTACATAATATATGTCTGTGTATATTAATTTTGTATTTATAGACACATACATGCACATATTTAAGAAAAGTATAAAATATAACAATTAATACACTTTTATGTATTATTTCAATTCTTGGTAAATATAAATGAATACATCTAAATTTTTCCCAAATATATATGCGAATAATCGCGATCAATAATTTGACAGCCCTAAAACCGTATTTGCATATGTAGTTCAAAATCTTACCTGTAGGAAAAAGTGTTATTCTATCTGCTATTACATGTTATATAAGTCATTTAACAGTAATGTAGTACAATTTTAAAAGGAATCTACTACATGTGTTTTATCTGTACCTTAGTTCATCTGTCAGTGTCACAGCTTTATATCCTCAGATTCTTTTCTTATTTTCTGCCCCATTTTCCCTTCTTCTACCATTTGGGCTCCAGCAGAGAAGCAAGAAAAGATCGACTCCTCCTGTGTCTCTCTGTTGCGTGTGACGCTTAAAAGCCTTTAGCATTTCTGTGTTGACTTTGTGATTGACAGCTTCCTCCTGCTTAGGCACACAGATCTATAAAGCACAAGATCCAGACACAGCGTGACACTGGCATTAAACATAGAGCCGGCCCTGTGGTGCCAACACAGCTCAATCACAACACAGCCACACACACACACTAAATCACTTCTATCTCAACATCTTTCTGTCTCTTTCACACATATACATACTCACGTGTATATGCTTTTACCTGTGACCCTCATTGCTGTGGTGAATTTAGATTGCAGCTCTTTAGCTGGTGAGTGACAGCTAAGCTGGATATCTCTCTAGAGCGGATCTGGTAATAAGAAGTCCCTTGGGTTCTCTCGCCTTTCAACCTTTAAACCTATTATGGCACATCTGTGATATCACATAAATGCTCATTACGAGCAGAGGAGATAGGGATGCGGGTTTGAATTTTGTGAACGGCAGGGGAAAATATGCAGAAAAAACAGTTCTTACTGTGTATTCAGTTGAGCCGGGTACGGAGGATCCTGGCAGATCTGCACTATCTTGTTTAGTGAAATTTTTGATGTAAAAAGCTCTCATAACAATTGCAAAAGTATGCACTGTATAGCTCTTACTAGACAAAGACAGTTTGTCTCAAAAGTTTGTGATTAATATAAAAACAATAACATTTTGATTAATATAATTTGTTTTTATGTGACATTTGCCTCATAATATTTGTTCTGCAGGTCCTAAAGTAAAGAAAGCAACAAAACATTTTTTGCGCTCTTACACCTGTCAAATTAATAAAAACAATTTTTATGATTTGGAGAAATGAAAAATTGGTCACTTTCTACCCTAAACAGTGCCAGAAGAGTTAAACATTACCACTTCTTTCTTTACTGTGTCATTAACACGCTTTTCTGAAATGGGACAGCCTCGATGACGTATGCAGCCTTCGAATGCAACCTCCGGAGGACGCAGTCTTCCGAAAAAGACAGCTATCCTACCACTTTGCATCTTAGCAACAACAATGTAAACAAAGCATTCTGTTGCTGTTCACAGCCGATCAGGGACTATTTTTCCAGCTGAAGGAAGGCTTGTTTCTAATTCTAATGCATGAAAGTTGCATTGATACTTTTTTTTTGTTTTGCTTTAATATTTGTATTTTGTGGTAACCGTTTTATGAAAGCTTCACGTTGTGCCTAACATCACCCTACAGCCATGATTTAGTGACGATAAAGCACAGCCCCTCGTACCTTATTGCTTACATATATTTGTGCAACATAGGGTTTGCAAGCACTTTTTTTCCCCCACTTTAAGCACTAATGCTTCCCTTTTCATTGCCCTTTCATTTCCACACCTTTGGACCCCTGCCGATTAATAGTTTGACAAATGCTTTCAGCTCTAACTTTTTTGATTTATTTATTTGTATACATTTGAAAGGCCACAACAGAAAGGCCATTCAGTGCTGCTGAACCCATCTCATACAAGCGCTCCAGAAATACCCAGATGGAGCGGTTCTGTTTATTTATTCATGAGAGAATCGATCCTTTGGACTCCTGAGCATAATGTTGTAATCTTTCATTAGAAACTTGAGAAGAGAGCTTTTACAGGGGCAGCTAGTCACTTAAGCAGGATTATTACGTGTTTGTCTATGAATATGCTTGTGTGTGTGTGTGTGTGTGTGTGTGTGTGTGTGTGTGTGTGTGTGTGTGTGTGCGTGTGTGTGCGTGTGTGTGCGTGTGTGTGCGTGTATGTGTGTGCGTGCGTGTGTGCGTTTGTGTGTGTGTGTCTGTGTGTCTGCATCAGGGGAGGTAAAATTATCACACTGAAATGGAGGGGGAAAAGGACAAGCGATGAAAAGTGGAGCACGCAGAGCTATTATGCAGAAATTCATACTCGAGTGTGCCAGAGAAGCAGTGACCTAGTTCTGATATAGAACAGAAGGGTGTGTGCCGCTGTGTATGCGTGCAGGTGTGGACATGCGCAGCATTAGGCCTACTATGCAGTTCACACATGTGTGTTTGTATAAAGGCATCATACGTTTTCATTTTTACATCAGTTAATAGGAAGTTGGTTCTGGTTCTGCTCGATGCTGGACCATGGCTTGTCAGCATCAGCACCAAGTCGGACACTGATGTCGGCATTCACCCCAAACGTGTTTAGAGGTGCCCACATACATTTGGCCATGTGTTATATAAGATTCAGTAATCATTTACTCATACAAGCTTTTTTTTATAATGCCAAACTCTAGTGCATAGATTGTGACAGAATCATTTGTACTGTCATGTGGGAGCTGTCCAAAAGAGATCTGACCTCAGACTGCCTGCATGTGTCCTTTAATATTATATTATATTAATATATTCTCACTTACCTTCAGCCATCTTCTCTCTAAGCCTCACATTTTTTATATTACTCTACGTATACAAAAATAAATTCCACGCAGAATGCAGAGGACTCAAAATGTGTGGAGAGAAAGAGCTAGAGATTTATTGAATCAGAAGTAATGAATGGATAGCATTTCAACTAGAGTACATCTGTGTGTCCATTGATTTTCTCTACGGAACTGAAGCTGTCAGAAATCTTGTGCACGGAAATAAGTAGCACTAAGTAATCTGAAAGATAAGAGCCAGAGTTAAGAAAAGCAACTTATTTGTGATCCTGTTCTTTATATACAGTTACAGTTATACTATATATGCAGTGTATAGACATTACGGTGCTACTCATTCTTTATTTTACATTTTAGTAATCTCATCCAAAATATATAATAACAGATCTTTCCACATTATGTTGTGAATAAAAGCATCCAAAGGAAAGTTTTATTTTAGCATCTTAAAAGTAGCCATTCTTTCCTTAGAGGTTGCAAAATCGTGGTATTTTATCAAGCAGCTTCTTGAAATGGAAAGCTTTTTAAATGGCATTAAAGGAGTTCCCATCTATAATGGGCTGTTATTGGTTGCTTTTTCTGTGGTCCGTATAAAAAATGTGAAAGATTTTCTTTCAGTATAAAAGGTAAGTTTTCAAATAAAAGATATTACTATGTTGGCTCGATTTTTTGTCAACAAACGTAATTTAAAACATTTAGTTGCTTTTTCTCTGCTTTTTTAAAAACTGGTCTGGCTATGACAAACCATAGCCAATCTAAAAAGTTAATAAAAAGCAAATACCTTCTAATGTGTTCAGCTCGACTGTGACAATGAAGCCACACACCTTTAAGATTAAAAGATTTTAAAAATCGTAAAAGATATATCATTCAAGTGTTTCATTCTAGTCTATAGTAAATTTGAAGTGTAAAATGTTGCACAAATGAGACAATTTACCATTTTTTTTAACTTGAGACAACAACACACTGGAAGAAAAAGAGAGGGACCAGATTATCAATGTACTTTATTAAAAGAGAATTCAATACATTGGACACATCTTGATGGTGTGCATGTTTAAAGGAATGTTAAAGTAAAGATGTGCTCTGGTAAACTGACTCATTATGCTGATAATTAGATTGAGTTAATTGTCCTTGAGTGAAGCTTATGAGAGAGATTGTCAACTGTCTAATGGCCGTGTTTGTTTTTAGTCTGTCAGTGTTATCTGTGTTCTGTTAGTGGACTTCAAGTGAGTCTCTTATCACAGAATGAACAGAATGTGCGTGTGTGTGTGTGTAGGTGTGTGCGCGCGCGTGTGTGTGTGTGTGTGCGTGTGTGTGCGTGTGGACTTGGTTTTTATATGTTAGTGGGGCCCTAAACCTGAATGCACACCAACTCATGGGGACCCGTGTCACTGTGGGGACCAAAATTGAGGTCCCCACGGGCACAAAAGCTTATAAATTGTACAGAACGATAATTTTTGAAAATCTAAAAATGCAAAAAGTTTTCTACGATCTTTAGGTTTAGGGGTTGGGTTAGGGGATAAAATATACAGTTTGAACAGTATACAACTCTTTACGCCTATGGACTGTCCCCATGGAGATAATAAAACATACATGTGTGTGTGTGTGTGTGTGTGTGCGTGTGTGTGTGTGTGCGTGTGTGTGTGTGTGTGTGTGTGTGCTGGTTGGTGTGTGTGGTTGTGTGTGGTGTGTGTGTGTGTGTGCTGTGTGTGTGGCCGTGTGGTTGTTTTGTGTGTGTGTGTGTGTGTGTGTGTGTGTGTGTGTGTGTGTGTTCATGTTTGTATATCCCGGTGGGGACCTAAACCTGAATACACACCAACACATGGGGACTCGTGTCACTGTGGGGACCAAAATTGAGGTCCCCACGGGCAAAAAAGCTAATAAATTGTACAGAACAATATTTTTTACAAATCTAAAAATGCAAAAAGTGTTCTATGATCTTTAGGTTTAGGGATAGGGTTAGGGATAGGGGATAGAATATACAGTTTGAACAGTATACAACTCTTTACGCCTATGGACTGTCCCCACGGGGATAGTCAACCAAAGCGTGTGTGTGTGTGTGTGTATCTGTCTGTGTGTATGCTAATTAGATCACATTGCTAAACACAGATTAGCTCCGAAAAACCCTGTTCTTCCTGCTGTGTGTATTGTATACCCTTTGTTGCTTTCATACGGGCCACTAAAACAGTTCTTAATCTGGCCAAAAATACAGAAAATGAAAATAGTAGAGAAAATTCCTAGTTTGTGCGTTGATTTGTAGGTTTACATACTTAAGGTTGACAGCTTTGGTAAACACATTTGAGTGAACTACTGTGCATTGCGGTGGTTGCGATTCATACATTTTAAATAGCAAAATGAGATTTTTCCTTGGAAAATTGTATTTGAGTTGTTTATTATATTACTTTAGTTGCCCACCCAACATTCAGAATGGCATGTCTGGCTAAATGTAGAGCACTGTTTATTCACACATGGTTTAACAGCTCTTTACACTGTCAGAAATTGAAGGTTTATTTATTTCAACAGCAAGTTGCAAACTAATAAAAAAAACTCCATTATTTGTAATGCTAATAAACCGTGTGTCTGTGAGGATGATATCAACATCGTCTCAGTGTACTCCACAAAATATGACACATCTGAACTGGCAGATATTTGATGTCCACTGCCTGTAGACAACAGATTGATATAAACAAGAATGATTACACAGATCATCTGTGAGTCTGGTCAAAAGCCAGTTGTGCCAGTTGTCGCAATTAATTTTTATTTGGATGGCCTATGCAAGCTACGGCCTCCAGTAATGTGGTATGTCAGCTGTACGAGCGAAATGTGTGGAAATTATTGTAATACAATTATTGGTTATTATACACTACTGGCACGTTGTTGTGCCTGCCTGGGTGTCTTTGTGTATGTAAGCGTGCCATTATCATTTGTAAGAATTTAGATGTAAAGTGTGGTTCTAGCACACATACATTTTCACATTTTAGCTTCCATGCATGGAGAACATAACTAACATTTACCTACCATTTAACCTACTTTACTTCCAGTGTATATTCATCAAAGGATTCTGATTTAAGATTTAATGCATAGACAGACACTTTAATGCAATTTAATGCACAGACAGACACTTGCATTCAGTTCTTGGACATTTCTTGCTTGTTGCCTGTTGATTTGATAATGATTGTGTTTACATGCACAGACTTACTTCGATTATGCTTAGTAAGCTGGTAATGTGTATGGTCATGTAAACGTTTTCTTTTATTATAGGGAAATGTTATAAATGGCTTAAATCCAAAACGATAGATTTTGCGTTGAATTTTTCAAGTAAAGTAAAGTAAAAGTAATGTTTTACTTTATTTTAGCAAACAAAAGCTCTTGACTCAACCATTTAATGGATAAATTGAAAAAAAAAAGAGATAGATAGACTGTAGGTCTTGACATCACTTCATGAGAGAAACCTGATAAATAACAAAATTCCACACCCTTACAGAAAAGACACACGAAATTCGCATGTGCAAAAAACACATGTGATCACGTGTGAAATGTGTGTTTTTGGAACATATTTGTGTGAATCCCATGTGAAACCCAAGGGATCACATGTTCTTCACTTGTCACCACATGTTGCACATGTCATCACATGGGTTTTTACATGTGATCCCATGGGTTTCATGTGGAAATTCACATGGGATTCACACAAAAATATTCCAAAAACACATTTCACTGGTGTTTTTGTACATGTTAAACACATGTTGTACACATGTTGTCTTTTCTGTAAACAGGTTGTTGTTGTTTTTTTGCGTAGCCGGTTTATTGATCTGCATGTAAACACATGAGAACAGATTCTGATAGATATTTATAGATACAGTATCTTATTTTGGGCTCTTGTCATTTCGAATTGTATGACATTCTTTCTTCTGCAAAATACAATAGAAAATGTTTTGAAGAATGTTGGTAACCGAACAACAGTGGTACCCATTCACTTCAATTGTATGATGAACACAAAACCATGCAAGTCGATGGGTACCACCGTTGTTCGGTTACCAACATTCTTCAAAACATCTTCTTTTGTGTTCTGCAGAAACAAGGGTGTCATACAGGTTTGAAATGACAAGAGGGTGAGTAAATGATGACAGAATTTTCATTTTGGGTGAACTATCACTTTGACATGATGTATATGCAAATATCAAAGTATGCAAATATCCGCTGTTGAAATATAAGGGTTTAAAAAAATCTGTTTGCTCAAATCAATTTTCAAAACTAACTAGCTGGTTGTTTTAGGGAAGCAAATGTACACTTGCACTAGTTTCAGGTTCACCTGACTAAAAGCTTGTTTTTTTTTTAGGGAGCGTTCACATCAAATTTTTTCAGCTCTAAAGCTCATGGCAATGCTCAATGAACAGTATGATTCATGAAAAAATTTGTTTTTTTATTTGAGAAACTATTGTGATATTTAAGAAAAATACGCAGAAATATCATCGACTTCGGTTCTTGGTCAATTACAGGACTACGGGACGTCATCTCAGAATTGCAAAACCCAACATGAAATCATTATGAAAACGGTCCCTGTTGTACATTAACTAACCTAGTTAAGTGTGTAGCCTAGCAACGCAGAGACGATTTGTATGTGTGTGCGAACACGCGTGTTTGTGTGTGAGGAGGGACATGCTGGACTTCAGGAGACCGAGTGGCTTTGATGGAGTAAATCTGAAAACCATAGGATAGGACAATTCAATCCCCCTCAGAGAGGTGACGTGGCTGAGCGTCCTTGTATCGACACTACTTAATGAGTGTTTGCTCAGTAAAGCCATCAGTAAAAAAGAGCAGAGGGCTGTTTAAATCCCTCTCAACCCATCGTCCCACTCACACCGCTAATAGTGCACATACCCGTAACATGATTAATGAGCATAACATCCATTAACACAGGAGCACCTGGGCTCATTGTGCTCTCATAACAGCATGTGTGTGTGATAGAAAGAAAGAAAAAGAATGATAGAGAAGAAGAAAGAGGGTGTGTTTATGAATATTAAACACGTCTCCACCAAAGCACGAGCCTGGAACAGGCGAAAAGATCAAAGTGAGCAAAACGGGCCGGTCACGTGGTTATGGGTTTGTCACATCGTGCAGTTTTTAAGTGGTTGCGTATCATTTCTGTTTGAAGTGAAACTGCAGGCGTTATTCCATGTTATTTAAACATTAGTATGATGCATTTTTGTCGCATGATCTAATATCATGTTGCATTTTAATTCAGTCATGGGCATCCATCCACAAAAAAGTAAAAAGGTTATTTTGCATTTTTAATCTATTTTGGTGTAAAATGTCTTGAATCAAATAATGAATCAAGATTATTTTTGGTTCATTTGATTTTTATTTGGCAAACTGGAAATGAAAGGTCATGTCTAGCGCATTGCATTGTGGGATACAGCATTTTACTCAGTGAACTTATTTGACAAACGAAGTCTAGATTTTTTTTTCTATTTATAAAAAGCATTTGCATAATGTGCACAGTATATAATTGGTTAAATGATAGCATGCTGTTTCAAACATAGTCCATCCCTCCTATTCCCAATGCATGTGTATTCTCCCTCCATTTTCCCTCCGCCTAGTTTTTGACCTTCCATTTTGTCCTTCAATCTCTTTGCGCTTTCCATTTGTCTTCGACAGCTTTGTCTCTTCTCTCTGCCTCCCCGGGTGAAAGGCCAGAGGGGGTTGGGTGTGTTCGCTTACCCTTTTACTCTCTATTCCCGTTTTCTCTGTGTTGAAAGGAGAATATGCTTGTAGGTGTACATACAGTACATTAGACAGTAAGGAACAGAGTGAGACTCATGCAAAATGGATGAGGTGGTAGAAACTTCAGAGCAGCAGCAAAGTTTGCTTTGTAGTGCAGAGCTGACACTTTTTTTCTTTCAGCTTTCTGTCTGACTTTGATCGTCTGCCCGGAGAGCGATTGATAAATTGCTCCAACCTCTTTCATATTGCACCCTGAACTGCCAATGTCTAGAGGCATTGAAAAAGAGAGAGATAGAGCTGCTTTAAAAACAGTTATTTAAAATTAAAATTAATTGTTCACACAAAAACATTTTGTTACCCATTACCATTGCATCTTTGCAACGTCATCTTTAACTTGCATTTACAATATATAACTCTTGAAAGCATCATAAAACTGCTCTATATAATTCGTGTGCTTTAATTCAAACCATTTGATGCACAATGCAGAACAAAAATGATGCTATGGGCAGGATAGGTCGATTCATCTCCTTGATCCTTTTGTCATATGTCACATGTGATGTTTCATATCTGGTTTGATT